>NW_027039852.1:0-47712 GCF_034236695.1 Oncorhynchus nerka | reverse complement strand
ATTGATACATTGAGTACCATTGTATGATTCGTTTACAGCAAGTCAGTCATGAACAAAACGCAGATGACCTAAATGCATATGTTACACACACGCACACACACACACACACACACACACACACACACACACACACACACACACACACACACACACACACACACACACACACACACACACACACACACACACACACACACACACACACACACACAGAGATTAAATGTCAACATGCTCAGCGATTTGCGTTTTTGTCCCAGCCACAGGTTAACCCAGCCACCTGCAAGGGCTGACTCTTTCACCTTACATAATCAAATCATATGGGCCTCAGACATACACAGTACAAGTCTGTTGTTTGGATTCTGGATCTCTAATCACACAGTGAATACAGTATAGATTTTCACATACAGGTAAACGATATGTGATATGTTCATTTAAAAAACATACATTCTATGTTTAAACACACACCCTTTTTCAAAAGAGTGAAATGTTTGTTATTAAATGTGTTAATCACGATCTAAAATATAGTTACATATCTGTAGTGTTAATAATACTAGCGTTATAATACTATAGAGAGAGTTGATGTGTGAAATATTGTGCATAACACACACACACACTATTATGACTGATGGTATGGTGCAAGCTGCTGTGTTGTTGGCGAGCAACCCGAACTGGTGTTAGAAATCTGAATTTCGGCCAACAAAGGTGTTAGCGTAGTCGGAAATGCTTCAAAAAATGTCCAATGGTCACATTATGGACTCTATAGACTCGTTTTAATCCGAAGTCTAGAATCTGAGCTAGATAGGTGCAGGAAATACCTGTAAAACTCAATTGCTAATGACCCTGTTAAAACATCTGCTATGTGGTTCTCGATAATGGACGGACGGTTCATTATGAGAGGCTGTGAAGTGTGTTGAGTACCTCCAAATTTCTAATTGTGAAAATTGTGAGTTTCTTTTTTGTAGTAAGAAATATATAGGAAGAAAAGCATTTCCAATGACATCATCAGGTATTTAGTACACAATTAGTATCCAATTAGTAGGCAATGCCAATCATAAGTGATTCAGCTCCTGAGTGGCGCAGCGGTCTAAAGCACTGCATCTCAGTGTAGGAGGCATCATTACAGTGCCTGGGTCCAGGCTGTATCACATCCTGCCATGATTGGGAGTCTTGTAGGGCGGCACACAGTTAGCCCAGCTTTGTCCCAGTTGACAGGGGTGGTCCGCCATTATAAGTAAGAATTTGTACTTAATTAACTGACTTGCCTAGTTAAATAAAAGTAAAAAATCATGTGATTCACACTGACGATGTCATTGGTAGCGCTTGCCTAGTTAAATCAAGTTTAAATGTAAAAAATAAGTCATTTCACATACAGTATGTTGATGCTGGCAATGATGAATATGAAGTTAGACACTTCTCAAATGTCCCTTCAAGTAACCTTCTGTCTTATGTAACTACACAAAATTTAAAATATCATACTTATATGAGTGTGCCCTATTTACTATGTTATCGCTAGTCTATGAGACCAGGCTGGCTATACAGCATGTAATACAAGTTAAGAGATGACATTGCAAAGTTAAAATTGTGTTATATATATTTTATGGTTAGATCTTGTGAAACCAAGCAAAACAGTCAGGAATAGGTCGTAATTGTGAATATGAGGTGACAGTAAAAATTTTACCGAACCTGATCAGCACGCTCAGTATGAATACACTGCAGAACACATCACCTACTCGGATGGTATCGCGCCGTCCCAACCTTCGCTCTCTCTCCCCCGCTACTCTCTCCTCTTCCATCCTATCATCTCTTCCCTCTGCTCAAACCTTCTCCAACCTATCTCCTGATTCTGCCTCCTCAACCCTCCTCTCCTCCCTTTCTGCATCCTTTGACTCTCTATGTCCCCTATCCTCCAGGCCGGCTCGGTCCTCCCCTCCCGCTCCGTGGCTCGACGACTCATTGCGAGCTCACAGAACAGGGCTCCGGGCAGCCGAGCGGAAATGGAGGAAAACTCGCCTCCCTGCAGACCTGGCATCCTTTCACTCCCTCCTCTCTACATTTTCCTCCTCTGTCTCTGCTGCTAAAGCCACTTTCTACCACTCTAAATTCCAAGCATCTGCCTCTAACCCTAGGAAGCTCTTTGCCACCTTCTCCTCCCTCTTGAATCCTCCTCCCCCTCCCCCCTCCTCCCTCTCTGCAGATGACTTCGTCAACCATTTTGAAAAGAAGGTCGACGACATCCGATCCTCGTTTGCTAAGTCAAACGACACCGCTGGTTCTGCTCACACTGCCCTACCCTGTGCTTAGACCTCTTTCTCCCCTCTCTCTCCAGATGAAATCTCGCGTCTTGTGACGGCCGGCCGCCCAACAACCTGCCCGCTTGACCCTATCCCCTCCTCTCTTCTCCAGACCATTTCCGGAGACCTTCTCCCTTACCTCACCTCGCTCATCAACTCATCCCTGACCGCTGGCTACGTCCCTTCCGTCTTCAAGAGAGCGAGAGTTGCACCCCTTCTGAAAAAACCTACACTCGATCCCTCCGATGTCAACAACTACAGACCAGTATCCCTTCTTTCTTTTCTCTCCAAAACTCTTGAACGTGCCGTCCTTGGCCAGCTCTCCGCTATCTCTCTCAGAATGACCTTCTTGATCCAAATCAGTCAGGTTTCAAGACTAGTCATTCAACTGAGACTGCTCTTCTCTGTATCACGGAGGCGCTCCGCACTGCTAAAGCTAACTCTCTCTCTCTGCTCTCATCCTTCTAGACCTATCGGCTGCCTTCGATACTGTGAACCATCAGATCCTCCTCTCCACCCTCTCCGAGTTGGGCATCTCCGGCGCGGCCCACGCTTGGATTGCGTCCTACCTGACAGGTCGCTCCTACCAGGTGGCGTGGCGAGAATCCGTCTCCTCACCACGTGCTCTCACCACTGGTGTCCCCCAGGGCTCTGTTCTAGGCCCTCTCCTATTCTCGCTATACACCAAGTCACTTGGCTCTGTCATAACCTCACATGGTCTCTCCTATCATTGCTATGCAGACGACACACAATTAATCTTCTCCTTTCCCCCTTCTGACGACCAGGTGGCGAATCGCATCTCTGCATGTCTGGCAGACATATCAGTGTGGATGACGGATCATCACCTCAAGCTGAACCTCGGCAAGACGGAGCTGCTCTTCCTCCCGGGGAAGGACTGCCCGTTCCATGATCTCGCCATCACGGTTGACAACTCCATTTTGTCCGCGTCCCAGAGCGCTAAGAACCTTGGCGTGATCCTGGACAACACCCTGTCGTTCTCAAATAACATCAAGGCGGTGGCCCGTTCCTGTAGGTTCATGCTCTACAACATCCTCAGAGTACGACCCTGCCTCACACAGGAAGCGGCGCAGGTCCTAATCCAGGCACTTGTCATCTCCCGTCTGGATTACTGCAACTCGCTGTTGGCTGGGCTCCCTGCCTGTGCCATTAAACCCCTACAACTCATCCAGAACGCCGCAGCCCGTCTGGTGTTCAACCTTCCCAAGTTCTCTCACGTCACCCCGCTCCTCCGCTCTCTCCACTGGCTTCCAGTTGAAGCTCGCATCCGCTACAAGACCATGGTGCTTGCTTACGGAGCTGTGAGGGGAACGGCACCTCACTACCTCCAGGCTCTGATCAGGCCCTACACCCAAACAAGGGCACTGCGTTCATCCACCTCTGGCCTGCTCGCCTCCCTACCACTGAGGAAGTACAGTTCCCGCTCAGCCCAGTCAAAACTGTTCGCTGCTCTGGCCCCCCAATGGTGGAACAAACTCCCTCACGACGCCAGGACAGCGGAGTCAATCACCACCTTCCGGAGACACCTGAAACCCCACCTCTTTAAGGAATACCTAGGATAGGATAAAGTAATCCTTCTCCCCTCCCCCCTTAAAAGACCTAGATGCACTATTGTAAAGTGGCTGTTCCACTGGATGTCATAAGGTGAAAGCACCAATTTGTAAGTCGCTCTGGATAAGAGCGTCTGCTAAATGACTTAAATGATGTAAATGTAAACATCAGTGAACAGAATCACAGCGAAGATACCAGCGTTGACCTCGATGCAGCCTTCGGTAGCGCCCATTGAACCGAAGAGGCCGAGTGTCATCAACCATGCCATGATCACACATGCTGCCCTGTCCCTCAGGGGTCTGTACTTGAGGGAGGCCACAGGGTAGATCACCGCCAGGTAGAGCTTCACACACATGCCTTCCTGTACCTCAGGGTTCTGTACTTGAGAGAGACCACAGGGTAGATCACCGCCAGGTAGAGCTCCACACAGATGCAGCACTGTACCTCAGGGGTCTGTACTTGAGGGAGGCCACAGGGTAGATCACCGCCAGGTAGAGCTCCACACAGATGCTGCCCTGTACCTCAGGGGTCTGTACTTGAGAGAGGCCACAGGGTAGATCACCGCCAGGTAGAGCTCCACAGAGATGCTGCCCTGTATCTCAGGGGTCTGTACTTGAGAGAGACCACAGGGTAGATCACCGCCAGGTAGAGCTCCACACAGATGCTGCCCTGTACCTCAGGGGTCTGTACTTGAGAGAGGCCACAGGGTAGATCACCGCCAGGTAGAGCTCCACACAGATGCTGCCCTGTACCTCAGGGGTCTGTACTTGAGGGAGGCCACAGGGTAGATCACCGCCAGGTAGAGCTCCACACAGATGCTGCCCTGTATCTCAGGGGTCTTTACTTGAGGAAGACCACAGGGTAGATCACCGCCAGGTAGAGCTCCACACAGATGCAGCCCTGTACCTCAGGGGTCTGTACTTGAGAGAGACCACGGGGTAGATCACCGCCAGGTAGAGCTCCACACAGATGCAGCACTGGAACAGGTCCAAACTCAGCAAAGACAAAAGTGTACCCTGTCCGAATGAATGATCAAACTTTTGATGAAGAGGACATTGGTGACCAATAGTGGTGTGTAGAAGATTCATGACAGACTGGTTGACGTTGAAGAGCTCCTGTTTCACCTGGACCGAAGGTCCGCCAGCCACTAGTCATAGGTACCAGTTGTTGGTGACCAGGCCAGGAGGCAGTTGAACACCTCTGTTCCCAGTTAGACTGGCAGACAGGTGGGACACACCCAGGACCATCATATTCATTTAAGTCTGGGAGTTGTGAAAATAGGAGTTTGGTTCCTTCATTGCTTCATATCCTCTGTTACTTTATTCTCTGAAGACTAGGAAGACCTGTGTTCTAAGACAAAGAGGGGGAGAGTAGAAAATCAAGAGAAGAGGTAAGTAGTAACCTCTAGAGAGGTTTAACACAGTGTAAAATAAGTTTAGCCTCACAGGAAGTAAGCTAATACTCATGGATAGACAATGTTATTATTACATAATGATAACATTGACTGAGGATTCAAGACAAGGTAAGATATTGAGTTGTCATTGTACCTGCTGTGGCTTGTTGTTATCTGGGAGGAATGAACGTCTGTGCCTTTGTCCAGGGATTCTGATTTGGCTCCAACATTATGGTGTGAAGAGTGCTCAAACAAGATGACACTCATCTAGAGTAGCCTATATTCGACAACCTTATTGACTTTTGAATTGACATTAATCTGCCTTTCAAATAGCCAAAGTTTACATCAGGTGGGTCCACATTTTTTTGTGTGAACTGTCAGGGCCAGAATGTTGCATAAAGATGACATTATTAGCCAAGTTAAGACGATCGTCCACAGTCAAGCCCCCATATATTTGAACAACATTGTGCAATCTAAGTGACAGACAAGGATCTAAGTTCAAAAGTACAATATAACATGAAGAAAAAGACATTCCATTATGCTGACGCAAAATGAATAGGTCTAATCCCATATCTAGACAACCTGTGCTAATATTATACATACAGTTGAATTTGGAAGTTTACATGCACCTCAGCCAAATACATTTAAACTCAGTTTTTCACAACATTTAATCCTAGTATATATTCCCATTCTTAGGTCAGTTAGGATCATCACTTTATTTTAAGAATGTGAAATGTCAGAATAATAGTAGAGAGAATTATTTATTTCAGCTTTTATTTCTTTCATCAAATTCCCAGTGGGTCAGAAGTTTACATACACAGAATTAGTATGTTGTAGCATTGCTTTTAAATTATTTAACTAGGGTCAAACGTTTCAGGTAGCCTTCCACAAGCTTCCCACAATAAGTTTTGGCCCATTCCTCCTGACAGAGCAGGTGTAACTGAATCAGGTTTGTAGGCCTCCTTGCTCGCACACGCTTTTTCTGTTCTGCCCACACATTTTCTATGGGATTGAGGTCAGGGCTTTGTTGACATTGACATTGACATTGCTGTCCTAAAGCCATTTTTCCATAACTTTGGAAGATTGCTTGTGGTCATTGTCCATTTGGAAGACCCTTTTTGCGACCGAGCTTTAACTTCCTGACTGATGTCTTGAGATGTTGCATCAATATATCCACGTAATTTTCCAACCTCATGATGCCATCTATTTTGTGAAGTGAACCAGTCCCTCCTGCTGTAAAGCACCCCCACAACATGATGCTGCCACCCCCGTGCTTCACAGTTGTGAGGATTTTCTTTGGCTTGCAAGGCCTCCTAACATAACAATGGTCATTTTGGCCAAACAATTCTATTTTTGTTTCATCAGACCAGAGGACATTCCTCCAAAAAGTATGATCTTTGCAGTTGCAAACCGTAGTCTGGCTTTTTTTATGGCAGTTTTGGAGCAGTGGCTTCTTCCTTGCTCGGGCCTTTCACGTTTTGTCGATATACGACTCGTTTTACAGTGGATATAGATACTTTTGTTTCCTCCAGCATCTTCACAAGGTCCTTTGCTGTTGTTCTGGGAATGATTTGCACTTTTACATTTACATTTACATTTAAGTCATTTAGCAGACGCTCTTATCCAGAGCGACTTACAAATTGGTGCATTCACCTTAAGACATCCAGTGGAACAGCCACTTTACAATAGTGCATCTAAATCTTTTAAGGGGGGGGGGTGAGAATAATTACTTTATCCTATCCTAGGTATTCCTGAAAGAGGTGGGGTTTCAGGTGTCTCCGGAAGGTGGTGATTGACTCCGCTGTCCTGGCGTCGTGAGGGAGTTTGTTCCACCATTGGGGGGCCAGAGCAGCGAACAGTTTTGACTGGGCTGCACGGGAACTGTACTTCCTCAGTGGTAGGGAGGCGAGCAGGCCAGAGGTGGATGAACGCAGTGCCCTTGTTTGGGTGTAGGGCCTGATCAGAGCCTGGAGGTACTGAGGTGCCGTTCCCCTCACAGCTCTTTTCCCACCAAAGAACGTTCTTCTCTAGGAGACAGAACGCATCTCCTTCCTGAGTGGTATGATGGCTGCGTGGTCACATGGTGTTTTTACTTGCGTACTATTGTTTGTACGGATGAACGTGGTACCTTCAGGCATTTGGAAATTGCTCCCGAGGATGAACCAGACTTGTGGAGGTCTACAATTTTTTTTCTGAGGTCTTGGCTGATTTCTTTTTGATTTTCCCATGACGTCAAGCAAAGAGGCTCTGAGTTTGAAGCTATGCCTCGAAATACATCCACAGGTACACCTCCAATTGACTAAAATGATGTCAATTAGCCTATCAGAAGCTTCTAAAGCTATGACATCATTTTCTGGACTTTTCCAAGCTGTTTAAAAGGCACAGTCAGCTTAGTGTATGTTAACTTCTGACCCACTGGAATTGTGATACAGTGAATTATAAGTGAAATAATCTGTCTGTAAACAATTGTTGGACAAATAACTTGTGCACAAAGTAGACTGTAATGCACAAGATACAACTGTAATTTGTGAAGAAGAATTTGTGGAGTGGTTGAAAAGTGCTAAGGACTCCAATCTAAGTGTAAGTAAACTTCCGACTTCAACTGTACGTTGTATACAAAATAACATACCCTATAATGATGAACAAGTAATGCAGCTTAAGTTAACATACACAAATCTTTGTGCATTGAGCATGAATTGTATGATGAGTTTACATGAAGTCATTTTATTTGGCTAGAAACTCTACCCTTTTACATGCGATCATGCACACGCACCTATGCAATTTCAGCCTGCTCAGGGATTTGCATTTTGGCTGAGCATAAAGGGAAGCACCATTACTCATATCACTCAGCATCTGTTTGTCCCAGCCACAGGTTAACCCATCCACCTGCCAGGGCTGACTCTCACCTTACATAATCAAATCATATGGGCTTCAGACATAGTGGCCTATTTATTACAAAACAAAGGAACTAAGGTCAGAACGTGACAAATCAAGTCTGCCCAAATGTCCCGAATTGGTCAATTGATGCATTTTCAAGTACATAACTATAGAGAACACACAGAAATGATATGGTAATAAAACATGTATGTCTACACACTCTCAGGAAGGACATACATGGTGCATAATTAGCTTCTCTACAAGAAAAGGCACTAACCTTCACACATCTAGATGGCCGGGCGCGGTGGCTGTGGGTCCAGAAACAGCAGGGGTTCAAACTGTAGAACCCAGTTCCTACATTTGAATATAAAAATAGATTTTATCAAACAAAACTGTGGTACATTTTATCTCTGGGACCCCCAGGATGACAAATCAGAGCAAGAATATTTATTCCTTTATTTAACTAGACAAGTCAGTTAAGAACTAATTCTTTAAGTTACTAGTCCAACACTCTAACCACTTGCCGCCCCTGAATGTAAATACATGATTTACCTTCAGAGGTGAATGTATCAAACCAGTTGCCGCGATAAAATGCTTTTGTTGTTATGCTCTCCTCAAACAATACCATGGTATTTTTTTTCACTGTAATAGCTACTGTAAATTGGACAATGCAGTAGGATTAACAATAATTTAAGCGTTTTGCACATATATGCCCTGGAAAGTTACTTACAACATTCAATTCACATTAGCGCATGTTAACAATATCTAGTCACATTGGCGCACGTTAACAACAACTGTCCCGGTATAGGGACACCAATCAATTAGATCTTAACTGACTTGCCTAGTTAAATAAAGGTTAACTTAAACATATATATTTTTTAAACAACAATGCTCTGTTGCTGATGACAAGGGACGAATGCAGGAGCAGTTAAAAGTTGTTATGGAGCATGCGAATTTTCGCAGTCTTTAAAAAAAAATCGCGCAACATTTCAGCGCCCTGCTATTCATGCCAGGAATATCGTATGTTCATTTGGTTAGTGTGTGTGGCTAGGAAACAGTCAGACCTTTCCAAAACTGTTTAAATCACGCCTGTGCCATTTACAGAACGTGCGTTTCGGTCGAATAGTGCATGAAAATCTGTTCACTGAAAATGTAAAAATATATTATTCCGCGCCTGCAGGCAATTGTTTACAGAGAACAGAATTAAATAGAGCCGAGTTCTCATTGGCTACAGCTTCCCCATGCTGTCTAGAGTTACGTCATTAGTTTCACAATTGATTCTTGGTCTAACCTAAACAAGGGAACTACTTTCCTACTGGCACCGCCCAGATTTTGGGGCGACCGTTTCGAAACATATTTTTCTCCACGGACAAGGTAACGATTTCACACCGCCTCCTGAGGTATTTTATCGCTTATTAACGTGTACTAATACCTAAAGTTGCATTACAAAAGTATTTCGAAGTGTTTTGTGAAAGTTTATCGTCGACTTTTGGCATTTTAAAAAATGACGTTACGTTATGAAATGCTAATTTTTTCCTCCAATTCCAAGGTATTCCTAGCTCGATATCTAGGCTATATATGGACCGATTTAATCGAAAAAAGACCCTAAATGATGTTTATGGCACATCTAGGAGTGCCAAGAATGAAGCTCATCAAAGGTAAGGAATGTTTTATATTTTATTTCAGCCTTTTCGTTTGCGAGCGCTAACGAAAAATCTGTCGTTTTTGTGACGTTGCAGTATGTGAGGCTGCATGGTACAGATAATAGCGTCTCATGCTTTCCCCGAAAAGCATTTTACAAATCTGACTTGGTGGATAGATTCACAACGAGTGTAGCTTTAATTTGGTATATTGGATGTCAATTTTTATGAAATTTTGATTTTTATCATAAACTATGCGTGGTGCACTTGAAATTTCAGAAATTCGATTCCCACTGGGGAAGCGCTTCCATAACAAGAAGCAGAACAAGACACACTGTTTTTTTATATTAATAACTGATATAATGCATTCAGAAAATATTCCCCTTCATTTTCCCCAAGATTTTTCCCCATGATCAATCTACACGCAATACCCAATTATAAAAAGAAAAACAGCTACTTAGACATTTTTGCTAATTTATTACAAATAAAAAACTGATATCTCATTTACATAAGTATTCTGACCCTTTGCTTAGTACAATATTGAAGCACCTTTTGAAGCGATTACAGCCTCAAGTATTTTTGGGTATGACGAAACAAGCTTGGCCCACCTGTATTTTGGGAGTTTCTCCCATTCTTCTCAGCAGATCCTCTCAAGCTCTGTCAAGTTGGATGGGGAGCGTCACTGCACAGTTATTTTCAGGTCTCTCCAGAGATGTTAAATCGGGTTCAGGTCCGGGCTCTGGCTGGGCCACTCAAGGACATTCAGAGACTTGTCCCGATGCTACTCCTGCATTTTCTTGGCTGTTTGCTTAGGTTCGCTGTCCTGTTGGAGGATGAAAGTTCACCCCAGTCTGAGGTCCTGAGTGCTCTGGAGCAGGTTTTCATCAAGGATATTTCTGTACAACGCTCCGTTCATCTTTCCCTCAATCCTGACTAGTCTCCAAGTCCCTGCCGCTGAAAAGCGTCCCCACAGCATGATACTGCCACCACCATGCTTCACTGTAGAGATAGTGCTTGTCTCTACCCCCCACCCCACCCCCACCCCCCAGGTGTCACCCATCTTCCCCATTATCCCCCGTGTACTTATACCTGTGTTTTCTGTCTGGGCCAGTTAATACCAGCTTTTTCCCTTGCTCCTGTCTTTGCTATAGTCCCTGTTTCCTAGTTTCCAGGTTTTGACCTTTCCTGCCTGCCCTGACCCTGAGCCTGCCTGCCGTCCTGTACCTTTGCCTCTACTCTGGATTACCGACCTCTGCCTGATCTGACCCTGAGCCCGCCTGCTGTTCTGGTGTCTTACACCCTCCCTGGATTACCGACCTCTGCCTGATCTGACCCTGAGCCCGCCTGCTGTTCTGGTGTCTTACACCCTCCCTGGATTACCGACCTCTGCCTGATCTGACCCTGAGCCCGCCTGCTGTTCTGGTGTCTTACACCCTCCCTGGATTATTGACTCCTGCCTGCCTGGACCTGTCGTTTGCCTTCCCCTGTTTAACGAATAAACTTTTGTTTCTTCAACACTGTCTGCACCTGGGTCATACCTTATAACGTGATAGTACGAACTGGCCATGACTGACACAGAAGACTTGGACCAGCTCTGCAATGCCATCTCTTCCCAAGGAGCCACCATTGGTAGGTAAGAGGTGTTGCTTCGTGGTCTAATGGAAGGGTTCCAGGCCGTGGCTGAACGTCATGAACTAGCATTGGACACATTGCAGGAGCAATTTCATGGGCTGTGTACTAGCCAGCCTACCATCACAGTAACCTCCCAGCCCCTCAGTTACCCGGCTGGTAGCAGTGCCGTCCCCCCGTTTCCTGGGAACCCCTCCTCTTACCTCCCCCGGAATGCTTTGATGGAGAGTCGGGGGGCACCTGTCGGGCATTTCTCGCTCTGTGTTCCCTCGTCATGGAGCTGCAGCCTTCCTCCTTCCCCTCGGACCGCTCTAAGATAGTGTACCTCATCACACTGATGTCCGGGAGGGCCCTCACCTGGGCTACGGCCATTTGAGAGCAACAGTCGGCCGTATGCTTCAGTCTGGAGGGTTTCATGGTGGAGGTTTAAACAGTTTTTGAGGCTCCAGTGTCCTGGAGAAAGGCTGCCCGGATGTTACTCCAGCATCGGAAGGACTCCCTCAGTGTGGCAGACTATGAACCTGGATGTTACTCCAGCATCGGAAGGACTCCCTCAGTGTGGCAGACTATGAACCCGGATGTTACTCCAGCATCGGAAGCCAAGACAAGTGCATTTATCACTGAAGGCGCATTTATATTTGATGAAATGCTGCAATCACAAGTGACAGACAGGGACCTGAACTGTTGAATCAATCAAATGTGCTTTATTCAACAGTTCTTTAAAACTTACAGCTATACACCTCAACAGAAAACCTCAGTCAAAAGCAGAGAAGCAACTGCTTGCACGATGAAATGCAAGTTAAAAGATGCTTTTGCAAAGTTAAAATAGTAGTATATATTTTTCGAGGTTACATTTTGTTAAAGAAAAACAGTTTGGAGTAGGTTGGAATTGTGAGAATGAGGTGTAAAATCGACAAAATGTTAACGCTAATTTTACTCAGCTATACAACAACAAATAAAATGGCAATTTTACACACACAAATCCCCTCCTCCAAACACACACTTGAGTATAACCATAAACCACTTACTGTATTGAAAATGTTAAAACCTCTAAACAACAAACGAGCAATGCTACTGCGATAACATGAGTAATGGAGTCATCCTTCTCTTGTTATAGAGAAGAAGTTATCCTTCTCTCCATCAGAAATGATGGAAGTATATATGGAGATACTTTGGTGCCTAAAATAAGGTGTATATGTATATATGAGTATATATGTGTGTATATATATATATTTTTTTTTTTAAGTTGCCTGATCTTTCTTATATCGATCAGATATTGGACAGACACTTCAGAAAAAATGTAGTCCCCCCAAAAAAATTGAAAATATCTGTTGTTCCCTGAGTCAGTTATTTGTGTTTCTATTGGCTAATAGCAGTAATGACAAATTCAGTGTTTCATACCATAATAAGGGATCTTCAAATTCTAAATCAAAGAGCTAAATTATCCTTAGTATGACCATCTTAAAACATTTCTCCCTCTCCGGTTAAGACAGGGATTAGACTCTAGAGGGTTAACCCCCGGTGCAGGTCAGTTTCCCAGCCCTGTGGAGGTAGAGGAGATGCTGAGTAAAGCTACCCAACACGCTGAAGGAGAAAGTAATGGGGGTCAGAATACACCTGAATGATCTCAAAGAAATATGATCCTGAAGGATTGCCCTGATGATCGTAGGAGAGTAGTTCAGTATCAAGGTTAACAGGATAATCTGTACTGTACTGGATGCTCTCTTCTCAGCACCCTCAGTATGAAGACACTGCGAAACACATTCATGAACAGAACCGCAGTGAAAATCCCAGCGTTGAATTTGATTCTGCCTCTGGTAGCACCCATTAACACAAGGAGACAGAGTGTAGGCAACCCATTTTACGGTCACACATGCCTCCCTGTACCTCAGGGGTCTGTACTTGAGAGAGACCACAGGGTAGATCACCACCAGGTAGAGCTCCACACAGATGCAGCACTGGAACAGCGGCCGTTCTATCTATACCAAGCCAAAGCCTGGCAAAATGAATGGTCAAACTTTTGATGAAGAGGACGTTGGTGACCGATAGAGGTGAGTAGAGGCAGCAGAGATGATCAATGCCAGACTGGTTGATGGTGAAGATCTCCTGGTTCACCAGGACAGAGCCATCCTCCACCAGCCACAGGTACTAGGTGTTGGTGACCAGGCCCAGGAGGAAGTTGAGGAGTCAGTACCAGGAGTCATAATAGTCAAACCCCCTGGTGTGGTTAAACCTGACTGGATCAGGATTTTGGTTCCTTCATTGCTACATGTCCTGTGTTATTGTCGTCTGAAGAATAGTACGAGCTGAAGAAGAATAGTAATTTGTGTATCTGAAGAGTTGTAGCACGTAAAATGTTTCATCATGTGAAGTAATATAAAACACAAAGATAGTCAATGTTGTTTTTACAAATTTATTGAAGTTACTATGGTTTTTCAGACAACGTAAGACATTGAGTTTCACTGTACCTTCTGTGGCTTGTTCTTATTGGGATAGAATGAGCGTCTAGGGGTTTGGGTTTAGAACCTACAGTATGCTGTGAAGAGCGCTCAGAACAAGATTATACTCATCTAGAGTAGCCTATATCTAACAAATGTATTCACTTTTTAATTAAGGTACATCTGCCATTCAAATAGCCAATGTTTACATCAGCGGCTATGTTTTTCTTTCTCCAGTGTAGATGCAACTTCACGATGACACCATTAGCCAAGAATCATGCACAGTCAGTCCCCATACATTTAAATATCATTATGTAATCTTAATGACAGAGAAGGATCCTAAATTCAATGTAGAACATAACATGAAGAAGACAATCCAGTCCTTAATGCTGATGCTAAATGAATAGTTCTAATACACTATCAAGCCACCCGATCCTAATAGTAACTGTGTAATTAATTAAACAATCCAACATTCACTATGAATGCTAAACAAGTGATGCAGCTTTTGTAAACCACAATTCTAATGCTAACATGCTGTATCTCACAAAATGCTATCGTTACAGTCCATGCCACCAAATTAAACAAACCTGATCAAATATAAGATCACACATTATTCTTTGCCTTTGTCGCATCTACATAGGTTTTACATACGGTTTCAGCATCTAATACATTAGGTTGAGCCGTAATATTGACAGAACATTTTTAATTCAATGCGTATTTAACACAATGCTCTATCATCTCCTAGTGATAGTTTGTCACAACAACCTGTACTTTTAGAGCCCTCAACTGTAAGTCTAACGTGTCTCTGTCCCTCTGCGGCATGGCAGCCTTCCCTCTCTGTAGAGGTGCATCAGGGGTGAGACCAGGACACTGAAGATGTTACCGATCTGCAACATGGGGTAGACATTGCAGGTGATGTCAAGACTGGATGACAGTGTGGCCCAACTAACAACCACCGGGATGGAGCTTGCCAAGATGATCACCAGGTTGGTTAAGATGATACCAAAAGCTCTCATCTTGCGTGGGTCTGTCGTCCCCTGTTTCTTCTCTCCCCCTCTGCCCCTCTCCACCTCTCCTGGACCAGGCTGCTTCAACACACGCAGGATGAAGAAGCAGCAGAGAGAAATGACAGCCACCCCAAGGCAATAGACACTAATGAGCACATAAACTATGATTTCGTCATAACTCATTAAAAGGATAGCAAAACATGTATTAGTGAGGGATGACACCCAGACCAGAGTTGAACACACCACCCTGTACCTCCGGAGTCTGTACTTGAGGAAAGCCACAGGTTGGACCACCGCCAGGTATCTCTCCACACAGATGCAGCTCTGGATCAGGGGCCTGCAGGTCCAGGAGAGGTTGTAGAGGAAATACACAGCCTGCCGTAACATTATAGCCTTCTGGATGAATAGGTAGCTGATCAACTCAAGGAGACCCTCGACACAGATCATCAGCTCCACTGTGAAGAGGTTAATAGGGAAGACCTGGGTGGGTTTGAGACCTCCAGAGGGACTTCCACTCAGAGAGAGCCAGAGGCACCAGACCAGAGCTGGTATCCCCAGGAAGATGCACAGGGCCTGGGTAGCAAAGGTCAGCACTGTCACAACAAAGAACTGGTCCAAGCAAGCATCCCAGTTGTTAAGGTAAGTTTGCTCTCCTGTGTCATTCATCCTTGTTGAACAGTAGAATTGGAGCCCACTGAGAAATGAGAGGGGAGATTCATGCCTTTACATATATAACATACTGATGCAATATATACAAGATCATTGTATGTACCTTCGGAAAGTATTCAGACCCATTGACCTTTTCCACATTTTGTTATTTTGCAGCCTTATTCTAAAATTGATTTTTTTTAAATACACTCCTCAGCAATATAACCAATCATGACAAAGCAAAAACACCTTTTTTTACATGTTTGCAAATGTATTAAACAAACTGAAATACAAATCGCATTTTATTGGTCACATACACGTGGTTAGCATATGTTACCGCGGGTGTAGTGAAATGCTTGTGCTTCTAGCTCTGGCAGTGCAGTAATATCTAACAAATAATATCTAACAGTTTCACAACATTTACCCAAATACACAAATCTAACTAAAGAATGGATTGAGAATATATAAATACACTGTAAATCAGGGCGGCATTGGACTAAGATACAGTGGCATACTGTACAGTATATACAGTCAACAGAGTCTCACAATCAATTCGTGCAAATATGTACAAAATGCATTCCAGCTAATTTCGTGCGTTTTTGTGCGTTTTTCTGGCTTAATTCGTGAGAAAAGACACAAATTTATGTGCTTCTTAATTCGTGTGAAAAGACACAAATTTAACCAGTAGGCTACACACAAGCCTTTTCAACAACCATATAGACGCGATAGTTTATTTAATTTTTGTTCTTAAACTCGATGTAGGATCAGGCAAAATCTCTTGAGTTGCGCACCTTACGTTTGGTCCTCGGTTGGTTGCCATGTGTCCATATCGAGTGGTGTGGTCATGATGTCTAGGTCCTCTTGTCAACGGATGTGGAAAGCATTGTGCAACCTAGGAGTTTGGTTTCTAGTTTTGAGTCGGTTGATCCACTTCCATCTCTGACAAGTGGAAACCGGAGGGGGGAAGGGAGGAGGTGCACTCCACACATATGCGTGTAGGCCATCTGTAGGGTGGGGGTTGGGGTTAGGTCCAGTTGGAGTTAGGATTAGGTATAGTTAGTAGAATGGTTAAGGTTAGGGTAAGGTATAGTCGCGTATATGGTTGTTGCAAAGGCTTGTGTGCTTACTGGTTAAATTCGTGTCTTTTTTGCACGAATTAAGTAGCACATAAATTAGTGTATTTTCGAACGAATTAAACCACACAAAAATGCACAAAAACACACAAAATCTTCTGAAATACATTTTGTACATATATGCGCGAATTGGATGTGAGGCTGGGCTGATACAGTACATAAAAAATTGGTGATGCAGTATGTAAACACAAATAAAGTGACTAAGATACCAAATAATTTTATTACGTACAGTTTATACATATGCGATGAGTAGTGCGAGATATGGAAACATTAATAAAGTGGCTAGTGTTTCATTTCCTTAAGGTGGACAGTGATTTCTAATTTGTCTACAGGCAGCACTATCTGATGTGCTAGAGATCGCTGTTTAGCAGTCAGTGACGTAGTGTAGAATCCAGTATATACATATGAGATGGGTGATATAAACACACATTTAGTGACTAAGATACCGTAGAATAGTGTAGAGTGCAGTTTATACATAGAGATGAGTGATGCATTACTAAAGTGGCTAGTGTTCTATCCTTAAAGTGGCCAGTGATTTCTAATCTATGTCTATATGCAGCCGCCTCTGTGTTGGTGATGGCGTTCTTTTTGTCTCTCGGTCCCAGCTTTGATGCACCTGTACTGACCATGCCTTCTGGATGATAGCGGGGTGAACAGGAAGTGGCTCGGGTGGTTGATGTCTTTGATCTTTTTGGCCTTCCTGTGGCATCGGGTGCTGTAGGTGTCCAGGAGGGCGGGAAGTTTGTCCCCTGTAAAGCGTTGGGCAGACCGCACCACCTTCTGGAGAGTATTACGGTTATGGCCGGTGCAGTTGCCATACAAGGTGGTGATACAACACGATAGGATGTTCTCAAATGTGAATCTGTAAAGGTTTGAGGGTTTTAGGTGTTACAACAAATTTCTTTAGCCTCCTGAGGTTGAAGAGGCGCTGTTGTGCCTTTTTCACCACACTGTCTGTATGGGTGGACAATTTCAGTTTGTCAGTGATGTGTAGGCCGAGGAACATGAATCTTTCCAGCTTCTCCACTGCGGACCCATCACTGTGGATAGGAGGGTGCTCCCTCTGATGTTTCCTGAAGTCTACGATAATCTCCATAGTTTTATTTACGTTGAGTGAGAGGTTATTTTCCTAGCACCAAAATACACAGCCCTCACCACCTCCCTGTAGGCTGTCTCATCGTTTTTGGTTATCAAGCCTACTACTGTTGGGTCGTCTGCGAACTTGATGATTGATTTTGAGTCGTAAAGTAGGTGCATCATGTTTCTATTGATCTTCCTTGAGATGTTTCTACAACTTGCTTGAAGTCCACCTGTGGTAAATTCAATTGATTGGACACGATTTGGAAAGGCACACACCTGTCCATATGAGGTCCCACAGTTGACAGTGCATGTCAGAGCAAAAACCAAGCCATGAGGTGGATGAAAAAGTCTGCAGAGATCCAAGACAGAATTGTGTCCAGGACCGATCTGGGGAAGGGTACCAAAACAATTCTGCAGCATTGAAGGTGCCCAAGAACACAGTGGCCTCCATCATTCTTAAAGGGAAGAGGTTTGGAACCAATAAGACTCTTCCTAGAGCTAGCCGCCTGGCCAAACAGCGTAATCGGGGGAGAAGGGCCTTGGACAGGGAGGAGACCAAGAACCCGATTCTCACTCTGACGGAGCTCTAGGGTTCCTCTCTGGAGATGGGAGAATGTTCCAGAAGGCAACCATCTCTGCAGCACTACACCAATCAGGTCTTTATGGTAGAGTGAACACACGGAAGTAACTCCTTAGTAAAATGCACAGACAGCCCACTTGGACTCTCAGTCCATGAGAAACACGATTCTCTGGTCTTGCACCATCCCTATGTTGAAGCATGTTGGTGGCAGCATCATGCTGTGGGATGATTTTCAGCAGCAAGGACTTGGAGACTAGTCAGGATTGAAGGAAAGATGAATGGATTCAAGTGTAGAGCGATGGTTGATGACAACCTGCTCCATAGCGCTCAGGACCTCAGACTGGTTGTGAAGGTTCTCCTTCCAGCAGGACAACGACCCTGAGTACACAGCCAAGACAACGCAGGAGAGGCTTTGGGAAAAGTCTCAATGTCCTTGAGTGGCCTAGCCAGAGCCTGAACTTTAACCCGATCAAACATCTCTGAAGAGACCTGAAAATACCTGTGCAGCAACTCCCCATCCATCCTGACAGAGCTTGAGGATCTGCAGAGAGGGAAACTCCCCAAGTACAGGTGCGGCAAGCTTGTTGCGTTTTTTTGCTTTGTCGTTATGGGCTGTTGTGTGTAGATTGATCAGAGAAAAAAAATGATTTCATTTTAGGAGAAGGCTGTTACGTCACAATGTTCAAAAGTCAAGGAGTCTGAATACTTTCTGAAGGTACTGTACGTAGGTCTACTGTTCTTGTCAGTGCATTGTCTCAAATTCTGAATGAAAACATGACTAGGAGATGTAAAACAGTTAGCCTGAGATAACGTACTCAATGATGTTAAAATATGAATTAACCTACCCTAGTTGTTTTGGTAGCTCGAAGCTTGCTTTGTGATATGTGAAGTTCCTTCTCCTGACAACCTGTGTCCAACCCAATGGTACAACACCTACAGTACATGTATGAGTGATTTTTGCCCAAGCTCTCTGGCCTGTGTTTTTCCTAACAAGTCACGTGTTGCGTTATTTACATACACACACCTGTGTTCAGTGATGAATTGAGCAGTTTATTTGAATAGATGTCAAAACAGATCATGAAGGAGTATAACACAGATTAACAAGATGCACATGCTTGAACGAACACACACACACACACACACACACACACACACACACACACACACACACACACACAGATTCAATTTCAATCTGCTCATGGATTTGCATTTTGGCTTGAACAGAACTTAAAGCATCATCACTCGTATCACTCAGCACCCGTCTTTCCCAGCCACAGGTTAACCCAGCCACCTGCAAGGGCTGACTCTTTCACCTTACATAATCAAATCATATGGGCTTCAGACATATACAGAATTAGGCTATTTGGATTCCAGATCTCTGTAATTACATTGTGCATAAAGTATAGGTTTTTACTTCCATTTAAAGGTAAATCATGTGATATCTTAATATACAAATACATTCTATATGTAAACACTAATACATTTCTCTAACAAGTGACTTTTTAATAGTTTTTTTGTGTATTTATAATGATCTAAAATAGAGATATCTATGGTGCTAATATTACTAGAGTGCTAATACTATGTACAGTATTTCCATGGAAATATAACGTTTATTTGGAAAGCGATAAATGTATATGTCACGCCCTGACCAGAGTTTGCTTTGTATGTTTTATGTTTTGGTTGGTCAGGGTGTGAACTGTGTGTGATCTGTGTGGGCATTCTATGTTGTATGTCTGGTTTGTCTATTTCTGTGTTTGGCCTGATATGGTTCTCAATCAGAGGCAGGTGTTTTGCTTTGTCTCTGATTGGGAACCATATTTAGGTAGCCTGTTTTGTATTGTGGGTTGTGGGTTATCCACCATACGACGAACGTGACAGAATAACCCACCAAAATTTGCTGGATCAGTGCGAGGAGGGATACAGGAGAATGGAATTGGCGAAACAAGCACGGCGGCGCGGAAGGAAGCCAGAGAGGCAGCCCCCAAAATGTATTGGGGGAGGGGGGGACACTGGGAGTGGTGTTAAGCCAGGTAGGAGACCTGAGCCAACTCCCCGTGCTTACCGTGGAGAGCGTCGTACCGGGCAGGCCCCGTGTTATGCGGTGGAGCGCACGGTGTCCCCGGTGCATGGGCATAGCCCGGTGCGGTACATTCCAGCACCTCGTATCGGCCGGGCTAGAGTGGGCATTGAGCCAGGTGCCATGAAGCATCTGGTCTCAACGCATCTGGTCTCCAGTGCGTCTCCTCGGGCCGGTGTACATGGCACCAGCCTTACGCATGGTGTCCCCGGTTCGCCAGCACATTCCAGTGCGGGCTATTCCACCTCGCTGCACTGGCCTGGCTACGGGGAGCATTCAAACAGGTAAGGTTGGGCAGGCTCGGTGCTCCAGACCTCCTGTGCGCCTTCACGGTCCGGTCTATCCGGTGCCACCTACTCGCACCAGCCCAGTACCACCAGTGCCTACACTACGCACCAGGCTTTCTGTGCATCTCCAGAGCCCTATACACCCTGTTCCTCCTCCCCGCACTTGCCCAGTGGTGTGTGTTCCCAGTCCGGTACCACACACCAAGCCTCCTGTCGGTCTCCAGAGTCCAGTACACCCTGTTCCTCCTCCCGCACTAGCCTTGAGGGTGCGTGTCACCAGTCCGGTACCACCAGTTCCGGCACCACGCACCAGGCCTACAGTGCGCCTCGGCAAGCCTGAGCTGCCCGTCTGTCCTGAGCCGTCAGAGCCGCCCGTCTGTCCTGAGCCTTCAGAGCCGCCCGTCTGTCAGGAGCCGCCAGAGCCGCCCGCCAGTCAGGAGCCGCCAGAGCCGCCCGCCAGTCAGGAGCCGCCAGAGCCGCCCGCCAGTCAGGAGCCACCAGAGCCACCCGCCAGTCAGGAGCCGCCCGCCAGCCAGGAGCCGCCCGCCAGCCAGGAGCCGCCCGCCAGCCAGGAGCTGCCCGCGAGGAGCCGCCAGAGCCGCCTGCCAGCCAGGAGCCGCCAGAGCCGCCAGCCAGGAGCCGCCCGCCAGCCCGTCTGTCAGGAGCCGCCAGGAGCTGCCCGCCCAGTCAGGAGCCGCCGAGTCAGGCCCCCGCCAGTCAGGAGGAGCCGCCAGAGCCGCCTGCCAGCCAGGAGCCGCCAGAGCCGCCCGCCAGCCAGGAGCCAGCCAGGAGCCGCCAGAGCCGCCCCCAGCCAGTCAGCCAGAGCCAGCCAGAGCCACCTGCCAGCCAGGAGCCGCCAAAGTTTAGGACCCTTGCCAGCCAGTCCCACCTCTGGAGCCGCCCGCCAGCCAGGCAATGACTCCTTATATGGCTGTGGAGGAGCTAGGAGTCGCCCGCCAGCCAGGAGGCATATCATTGGAAGATTGCCAGAGCCGCCCGCCAGCTGCAGTATTTTTCCGTTTGGCTCTGATGAGAACTGCCAGGAATGATTTTTCATCGAATAGAATTGTGAAAAACACATTGAGGATTGATTCTAAACGACGTTTGCATGTTTCTGTCGATATTATGGAGCTAATTTGGAAAAAATTGTACCCACACTAATTATTAGTTGGTCTTCTATCATGTTGTTCTACAAAGAAACACTACCAGTACAACTTTACCTTAATAAATATAACTACTACCTCTTCTACCAATCACAACTGGTACTTCATTGATTTCTCATCCTAGAAATAATTAAGATTACACTGTTACTAATTCAGCCATGAGGTAATTTAATGTTTAATACACTTACGTGGCTAACAGTGCCGGTATTCTGTCACTTAAATAGATATGAAATTATCTGACTCAACTGCTGTGGTAGTGCAATGCCGTAGCTCAACTACAAAGGTTTGTTTGCTGTTCTGAATGTTCTTGAGTCTTATCTCCTTGGTGTTTCATGATTGATCTGTAAAAAATATATTTTACCCGTTGTCTTCTCAGCCTGGTTAGTGCAGCCAAATACACAGTGGCGGATGTAGGTATAGGCGACATGGGCAGCCACCCAGGGCGGCATTTTGCCGTGGGTGGCACAGGGCGCGCGATCGGTTTTCTATCGCTCATTCTATCTATCACCTCAATGATATCATGTCACCGTAACCTTGTCGGAGTGGGCGCCCTGATTCTAGTTTGTGAGCTAGGCAGGCTACTGCCTGGGAAGGTCTCACACTCAGAAGTATGAGATGGGGAGGGGGGCTAGGGTAGGTTGGTGCTGAAGGGTGGTTTCGCCCAGGGAGCCATACAAGCTAGAACCGCCACATCAAATACAGCACAGAAATGGACAATGAGGATGAATGAAGAAGTTTTAGGCACTGTTGACTTGTAGCTTGGGGTAGCACTCAGCTGTTGTTGACAAAATAATTGATGCGGTGGTCTTCCAACACGGCCACCGGGAGGCGGTGTATGTTACCTGGCAACCCTCTATAAGCTTTACAACTTGGGTTAGCGCTCAGCTTTTATGGTCATTTTAAGATATTGACTGTAAAAATGTTAATCCGTACATAACTGACCATAAAGTAATCAGAAGTGACAGACAGGGACCTGAACTGTTGAATCAATCAGATTTGCTTTATTCCACACTTATTTTAAAACCTGTAGCAGTACAATTCAATATATAACATCAGTCAAATGTAGAGAAGCAACAGCTTTACAGTATTAAATACAAGTTAACATATGGTTTTGGAAAGTTAAAATAGTATTTTATATTTTTTGGGATTACATTTTGTAAAACCAAGCAAAAGATTAAGGAATAGGTTGGAATTGTGAGAACGCTAATTTCACTCAACTATACAACAACTAATAACTTGACAATTTTACACACAAAATCACCCTCCCCCAAACAGACTGTTGAGTTTAACCATAATCCACTTACTGTATAAAACATGTAAAAACCCTTAACAATATAATTAAAAGTAATGGTAATGGATGATAATCTGAGAAATGGAGTCCATGTACAGTTGAAGTCGAAAGTTTACATACACTTAGGTTGGAGTCATTAAAACTCATTTTTCAACCACTCCACAAATTTCTGGTTAACAAACTATAGTTTTGGCAAGTCCGGTAGGACATCTACTTTGTACATGACACAAGTAATTTTTCCAACAATTTATTACAGACAGATTACTTCATTTATAATTCACTGTATCACAACTCCAGTGGGTCAGAAGTTGACATACACTAAGTTGACTATGTCTTTTAAACAGCTTAGGCTAACTGACATCATTTGAGTCAATTGGAGGTGCACCTGTATTTCAAGGCCTACCTTCAAACTCAGTGCCTTTGCTTGACATCTTGGGAAAATCAAAAGAAATCAGTCAAGACCTCAGATTTTTTTTTTAAAACCTACACAAGTCTGGTTCATCCCTGGGAGCAATTTCAAAATGCCTGAAAGTACCACATTCATCTGTACAAACAAAAGCACGCAAGTATAAGCACCAATGGACCACGCAACCTTCATACCTATTAAGAAGGAGATGCATTCTGTGTCCTAGAGATGAACATACTTTGTTGTGAAAAGTGAAAATCAATCCCAGAACAACATCCACAGTAAAACGAGCCCTTTATCAACATAACCTGAAAGGCCACTCAGCAAGGAAGATGCCAATGCTCCAAAATCGACATAAAGGCAGACTACGGTTTGCAACTGCACATAGGGACAAAGACATTTGGAGAAATGTCCTCTGGTCTGATGGAACAAAATACTTCCAAAGTTGTGGCAAAATGGCTTAAGGACAACAAAGTCAAGGTATTGAAGTGGCCATCACAAAGCCCTGACCTCCATCCTGTAGAACATTTGTGGGCAGAACTGAAAAAGCGTGTGCGAGCAAGAAGGCCTACAAGCCTGACTCAGTTACACCAGCTCTGTCAGGAGGAACGGGCCAAAATTCACCCAACTTATTGTGGGAAACTTGTGGAAGGCTAACCAAATTGTTTGACCCATGTTAAACAATTTAAAGCCAATGCTACCAAATACTAATTGAATGTATGCAAACTTCTGACCCACTGGGAATGTGATGACAGAAATAAAAGCTGAAATAAATAATTTTCTCTATTATTCTGACATTTCACATTCTTAAAATAAAGTTGTGATCCTAACTTGCCTAAAACCTGGCATTTTAGTAGGATTAAATGTCAGGAATTGTGAAAAACTGAGTTTAAATGTATTTTGCTAAGGTGTATGTAAACTTCCGACTTCAACTGTATGTTTTAAACTACAGATGCAGGTACCAAGAAGTGATCTGCGCCGCAGCATTAGAAGAATTGTAATAAAATTTACTGCAATGCTATATCCTCTCTTAGCAATATTTTGTCCGAAAAACCTGTACTTTTTGTGCCTGCAACTGTAAGTCTAACGTAACTCTGGCCCTCTTCGGCATGGCAACCTTCCCTCTCGGTTGAGATGCAGAAGGGCGAGATCATGACACTAAAAATGTTAACAATCAATAACATAGGGAAGACATTGCAGATTATGCCAGAACTGGATGACAGGGTGGCCCAACCAACAACCACCGGGATGGAGCTCCCCAAGATGATCACCAGGTTGGTTAAGACGATCCCAAAGCTCTCATCTTATGTGAGTCTGTCATCCCCTGTTTTTCTTCTCCCCCTCTGCCCCCTTCTACCTCTCCTGGACCAGGCTGCTTCAGCACACGAGGATGAAGAAGCAGCAGAGTGAAATGGGCCACTCCAAGGCAATAGACACCAATGAGCACGTAAGCTGCGGCTTCTTCATAACCCTTTGAAGCGACAGGAGAACATGCAAAAGCGAGCGACAGCAGCCAGACCAGGGTTGAACACACCACCCTGTACCTCCGGAGTCTGTACTTGAGGAAAGCCACAGGTTGAGCCACCGCCAGGTATCTCTCCACACAGATGCAGCTCTGGAGCAGGGGCCTGCAGGTCCAGGTGGGGTAATATAGGACATAAATAGCCTGCCGTAGCAAGACATTCTGGCTAATTAGGTAGCTGACCATCTCAAGGAGACCCTCAACACAGAACACCAGCTCCACTGCAAACAGGTTAATAGGGAAGATCTGGGTGGGTTTGACACCTCCAGAGAGACTTCTACTCCAGAGAGCCAGAGGCACCAGACTAAGGCTGGCGTCCCCAGGAGGAAGCACAGGGCCTGGGCAGAATGGCAAAGCACTGGTACAACATTGCCCTGGACCAAGCAAACATCCCACTTGTCAAGGTAAGTGTGGTTTCCTGAAGAATCATTCATCCTATTGGGACAATATCCAAGCCCACTGAGATATGAGAGAGGGTAGAGTATACGATTCGTGATTATGTTTTCAGATATTGTTGGCAAAATACTGATGCAATATACTGAAACTAACATACCCAAAAATGCTTAGTTATACGTAGGTCTACTGTTATGTCAGTCAAAACATTTAGCATTGTCCCAGAAGTCAATTAAAACATGAGCTGTAAAGTGTTTAGTCGAAGATCACATAGTCTTTGATGTTAAAATGTTAAATAACCTACCCTAGTTGGTTTGGCAACTTGAACCTTGGTATGCAATATTAGTAGTTCTCCAACCCAGTTGTACAACACCGACATGCATGAGTGATTTTAGACAAAGCTCTCTCTCCTGTGTTCTTCCTAACAAGTCACTTGTTATTTACATAAACACACCTGTGGGTGTTGATGAATTGAGCACCATTGCATGATAGTTATTTTATTTGACTGGAAGTCCTATCAAAACATATCGATAGGATTTGCTTGCAAATGCGCACATACACATTCAGGCACGCACACACACCCGCTCACTCACACACAAACAGATGCAACTTCAACCTGCTCAGGGATTTGCATTTTGGCCTGAGCAGAAATGGAAGCAGCATCATTCAAATCACTCAGCACCTGTCTATCCCAGCCACAGGTTAGTCCAGCCACCTGCAAGGACCGACTCTTTCACCTTACGTAATCAAATCATATGGGCTTCAGACATACATAGTATTCGTCTGGATTCTGGATCTCTCTCTAATTGCATAGTGCATAGATTATAGGTTTGTACTTAATAAAAATAAAAAACTTTATTATTATTCATATTTTTTGTTTATCATGATCTAAAATAGTCAATTAATAAACCTTTCGTGCTAATACTGTATAGAGTGTTAATGTGTGAAATGTGTAGTTAGTTTTAACAGTATGGTACAGTATGTTATAATTCAGTAACAAAGTAATAGAATGCAGGCTAGTAAGTAGTAGCTTGTCATTCAGTCAGTGTTATGGTAATGTGTATTAAGCGACTGTCCCTCAGATGCATTTATTCCAGTGTGAAATGTTCTACAAATTATAAATTGGATCATTTAGTTAATAAACCCAGTCAGAGCCGGTCCTTACCATCCTGAGGCCCTAAGCAAAATACTGCTAAGGGGCCCTCCTACCTGACCTGTGAGCCATGTAAACAATTTGCAAGTGCCACACAGTCCTGACACCCCAGTGCTCCCACTACAATCATTCCTCCTTTTAAAACAGTTTGCTCCATCTGTCGGTCTAGTAGACCTATACAGAACAGAATGAGGTAGAAACAGACAATATTTATTGAATAGAATATTTTCTATAGAATCTTCTTAGGGATAGCCCCCTTTTTAAAAATGTTCACCTACAACGACATACCCAAATCTAACTGCCTGTAGCTCCTGAAGCAAGGAGATGCATATTCTTGGTACCATTTGAAGAAAACACTTTGACGTTTGACGTTTATGGAAATGTGATTTGAATGTAGGGAATATAAAACAATAGATCTGGAAGAAGAAAATACAAAGTAAAAGCAACCGTTTTCATTTTTCTACCACCATCTTTGAAATACAACAGAAAGGACCCATATCTAGCCATCACTCTGGTTGTTATTCCTATGGTGTCCACAAGATGGCAGTAGGTTATGTACAAAGATTCAGACAGATAACTCAAAGTATGAGCAAACTACATTACTTTTAGTGTGAAGTCACCCAGGTACATTTGGGCAAATCGTGAAGGAGACATTCACATTACATTTTTTTCTGCAAGAATATCGTCAAATCTGTGTACTTGGACTTTGATTTAGCTTTTACAGTATTAGTAGCCATATTATAAGTTCAACATTAGCAAAACACACAGTTTTCATAAATTCATAACTCTCCATATTCTTTTTTTTCAAAGGAAAAGGCTTGCTGTCACACAAGGTTAGCAGCTACACTTTGCGACAGATACGGGCTTTCCCGTAAAGCCCAGCTCATTAGCTATCTAGCTAGCTTTGTTTGACCCGATTTGCTTCTTATTTGACAAAGTTACAGTCAATCAAGTGAAGACTGCCCACGTCCTTGGCATACCATGAAGGTGTCGCTCTCTGACCAAATTTGGTGTCCTATAGGAGATACTACACCCCTCACGATGTAGTGAAGTCTAGTTACTTTCTAGGATCGCTGAGGAATAAATACGAACGTGATTTGACTAGTTGAAACAATGTTTAGGGTTACATTTTCACAGATTCCTTTATTTGCAAATTGAACGAGTGGAAATACAAAATCGATCATGCATGCTATATGGACCTTTTTTAGGATATGAAAAGATTTTATCAAACAAAACGACACTTCATGTTCTCTCTGTAAATTGGACAGTGCAGTTATAGTAACAAGAATTTAAGCTTTCAGGCGATATAAGACACTTATACTGTATGTACCGTCATTTGTTGTTTCTCTAAAATCTGTGATCGTGACACAAGGCTCTGCATGATTTATAACTGTCCCGTTAACGGGACGCCTAAGAAGTTTTCAAAATATAACACTGAGCTTTGGCTCTGCTGCCCGGTATTTAGTCCATTCCTCACAATATTATACAATTAGCTTTGACTATACAATGTAAACATAAGCCTATAGGCTATGGCTGCAGCTATATGTCTCAAAATAGTAAAATAAAACCTATACAGCTGTGTGATTTAACATTGGTTCCCTCTACAGCCTGGGCATTTTCAGCATCAGCATGGTCACCAGTCTATCTGTACTGTCTGGAGGAAATTGAGAAAGTGCATCAGGAGACTCATAGCTGAAATGCCTCTTGCTGTTTCTCAGTGTCTTCTCTTTCAGAACAGCCTCCACATTAATTTCTTCACAAATACTTTTAGCTGTTGTCTGGACCTCAGAGAATCCAGTTTCCCGATGTGTGGTGAGGGATGCCTTTGCATTTGAAATTAAATTCACTGTGATATCCAACAGCCTTGAGCCGGATTGGAGGAGCTTGTTCACCTTGTTCGTCATTGTCAGTATCTCACACCATACGACACAACAAATCAAGAAGAGGCAGGACCCAAATTCCTCTGCGTGTGCTTGTGCCTCCACTTTGGCCACAGGATTGTTGATGGTCCGTCTGGCTTCCAGTAATGCCTCCTGAACCTCAGAAGCTTGATACTCTCCCATCTTGTGTCACTCAATGACTTCACGGTTATGTTCACGTTCTTCTTCAAAATACACCATCTTTCTGTGCCAGCTGAAAAGAAGGTTAACCTGTTGCTTCTACTGGGACGCTTGTGTCCCAACTAGAACTCTGAATGCAAATGCGCTACGCTAAATGCTAATAGTATTAGTTAAAACTCAAAAGTTCATTAAAATACACATGCAGGTTATCGAATTAAAGCTACACTCCTTGTGAATCCAGGCAACAAGTCAGATTTTTAAAATGCTTTTCGGCGAAAGCATGAGAAGCTATTATCTGATAGCATGCAACACCCCAAAAGACCCACAGGGGACGTAAACAAAATAATTAGCATTTCGGCGTTACACAAACCGCACAATAAAATAGAAAACATTCATTACCTTTCACCATCTTCTTTGTTGGCACTCCTAGATGTCCCATAAACACTATTTGGGTCTTTATTTCGATTAAATCGGTCCATATAAAGCCTAGATATCGTTATATGTAGACTGTGTGATAAACGAAAAAAACATTGTTTCAAAACGTAACGTCATTTTTTAAAATTCAAAAAGTCGACGATAAACTTTCACAAAACATCCTCGAAATACGTTTGTAATGCAACTTTAGGTATTAGTAAACGTTAATAAGCAATAAAATTCATCAGGAGGCGATGTAAAGATCATTAGCTGTCCGTCTGGAAAAATGTCCGGCTAGAAACTCAACGAAAATATCCGGTCCTAGACCGGATTAGATACTGATGTCCTGCATGTGTTTGACCAAGAAAAAACTCGAAGGAAATGACAAGACTCTAGACACCGTGTGGAAGCTGTAGGTACTGCAACCTCAGTCAATTAATTGTGGTTCACCTTTATCAATGGGATCAAGTAGCGCATGGATATATTTTCCCATTTTCAGTGATCAGTTTTTCCTGTGCTTTTCGATGTAAATGCCGTTCTGGTAAAGCCACAGCAGTGATTTAACCAGTTTTTTAAACGTCTGAGTGTTTCTATCCACACAGACTAAGCAAATGCATATACTATATTCCTGGCATGAGTAGCAGGGCGCTGAAATGTTGCGCGATTTTTAACAGAATGTTCAAAAAAGTAAAGGGTCGACTGAAGAGGTTAAGAGCTTTTGCACATGCACACAAAAAACAACTGCATCTTCTGAAGATTTGGCAGCATCTGCAATGACAAGGTTTAGAGTATCTGCTCCACATGGGACGAACACGGCTCTGGGATTTGATTTAGCAGTCTGGCTTGTACTCCTTGCTGCTTGCCCTTCATGTTGGCCCCATTGTCATAAGCTTGCCCTCTGCAATCTTTAAATGGAATCTTCAGCTCATTCAGCTTAACTAAGATGACAATGGACAGATTCAAGCCTGTTGTAACCTCAAAATTCACAATGCCGAGGAAGTGCTCCTTGATCTCTGGCTTTCCCTTTAAGGTCACGCTTCTCAGAATAATGGACATCTGCTCCTGGTGACAGTCCAAGATAATGGAGAGGAAATTGAGTCTCTTACTTGAGTCATTATTGCTTCAAGAATCTTTTCACTCACAATCTGTATTCGCTCATTCTGTGGGTGATTCCCAAGGTAATGAACATGTGTCTCTCCATCTTGAATTTTGCTGAGATGATTTTGCCAGTAATTCAACCTCTTTAGGATGTTTCCATTATCTGGTTGGATGAGTTTGTCTCATGAACCCATGAATGCTAGGTTTCTTTCAGCCAGAGACTGGGTGATACGATTAAATGTGCAAGGACATCCTGCCATCTGTCTTTTAGAGTCCAAAATTATCATTTGTATCTGGTCAAGAGTCTGTCCCTGACTTGGACGCAGATCAAGTTCTCTCCACTTAAAACCTCTTTGGGATAGGGGGCAGCATTTTCACTTCTGGATAAATAGCGTGCCCAGTTGCAACTTCCTGCTACTCATGCCAAGAATATAAGATATGCAAATTATCATTAGATTTGCATAGAAAACACTCTGAAGTTCTAAAACCGTTTGAATTATGTCTGTGAGTATAACAGAACTTATGTAGCAGGCAAAACCCAGAGGACTAACCATTCAGAAAAAAAAGATTGAGGTCACTGTCTATTCAATGAGATTTCATTGGGACACTAGATTTCTTAGGAGCTTGTTTGCAGTTCCTACCGCTTCCACTGGATGTCACCAGTCTTTGGAAATTGGTTGAGGTTATTCCTTTGTGTAATGAAGTACGGCCATCTTGGATCAGGGTAACATTATGTGTACTGTTTGAGAGTTGCGCAAGACTAGGGAAGTAGCGTTAGTTTGTGATCCTCCTGTATTGAAAACAGATAGACCCGTCTTCAATTTGATCGATTATTAACGTTTTAATTAATCATATTTTTTGTGTGTGTTCAGGACTACCGTCATGGTGTTTCAGAATGGCGTTGATATTTGATCAGTCATTCATATTTTTGACCTTCCTTTATTATTTTGTAGTGTTTTGTAGAAAATAGCTTACATCAAAAATAGTACACGCCGTTGTTTTTGATTGAGTATGAAAGCCAGCTCCTGGTAATATTTTCCAGTCCTGCTTTGAATGGACCTCTGCACACTAACTCAGCTCTCATAAAGTCTGCTTCTACACCTGAAATGCTTGCTGTTGGGGGTTTTAGGCTGGGTTTCTGTACAGCACGTTGTGGCACAAGCTGATAAGGGCTTTATAAATACATTTGATTTGATTTGTTAAGACTGGGGGCCAATCTGCTCGGTCATTTGATGGAGCAGCAACTCTTCTATTAGTGTCTGAGCTGCTTGTATTTGATGCTGGCTGTACACCTCTGGTTGTGCTAGTACTGGCTGAGGCTGCCTGTACTTCACCATAGGTCTGTGTTAGTACTTGCTGAAGCTACCAGTACTGGGTCTATGTAGTATTTGCTGAAGCCCGGCTGTACTGGGTCTGTGTTAGTACTGGCTGAGGCTGGATTTGGATCAATTGAGTCTGGTAGTACTGGCTGATGATCTAGCATCTCCTCTGCTGACAAACGTAAGCATAGCACATGTAAATATAGATAACAATACTATGATTAATTTCATCAGCTGCATCAGGCCCATTCAAACTGGCTTCCCCAGATTTCATTTTTTATACATTTTCAAATATAAAATATTATTTATATGATGGCTTGGCAGAATACATGATGGTTATTATTTACTGAGAGATATGCATCCATATCGCCCAGTATGCCAATCTAATAAACATTTTAAATTCAATAAATAAATCAATAGTCAATGTCAATCCATTGCTTTACATCTTGACTGAGAGACTAGATAATCATTGTCTTGTTTTAAAATTATGTGTGCCTATGATGAGTGCCATCATCATTTATTGTCTGGACTGGTCCCCAGAGGTTGCTGCACTAGTATCATTTTGTCCACGTGCTCACGTGATGCCGTTATCTTTTCCCGAGCTGCAGTTTATAAACACCATTAGCGTTTACCAAACATAATAAATAGTTTATTTCACTCTCACTTTTGTCAGGCACAAAGTCACAGAACACAGCCTGGAAGTGGCTGACAAGCAAGCAAGACAGACAGACTAGAGAGATGCACTGCCCAGCTAGGTTAGCAAGACAGACAAGAGAGAGATGCACTGCAAGCCAGCCCATCAATTTAACGTTACTGTTATTTGCTGACATCAAACTTGGAGAGGAGAGAACACAAGTTTACCTGATTGCTGTTCCTGCAATTCACTCATGGTGATTTTTTCTTCTCTTTAGTGACCAGAAGGATTGTTGTAAACATTGACACCAGTGTAATTTGCGTAATTTGCGCAACTTGCATGGTGAATGTATAGGGCCACCCAGCTCTGAACTCAGTCTTGTCTAATATAGAGTTTGGAACCTCAATGAACATGCAAATTACTTTCGAGTTTGGATTACAATAAAGTCAACAAATCATGCCCCCTTTTGCCAACTTCCACGTGTCCAATCACCCCTCTGCCCACTTTGCTCCACTTCATTGAATAGGGCTCTGTTGTTTCATCGCTTGGAACACCTTCAAGGACGGCCTTTTGAGACTGAAAGCCCTGTACGGATTGGCCAATGCTTTCACAGTCAAAGTTCTATGACTTGCATGCCCTGCCGAAAGACCCAATGTGGGATAGGTGGTAGGAGTTCGCCGGTCCCCAAGTGTGCACCAGTTACGCTAGCTTGGAGTGCAATGACCAGTGGTAATGAGAATAACCAGAGATACTAGAATATAATGACCTCTCTGGTCTAACTTAGTTAACTAAGCTAACCGGTGGTGGTAAGACCTTTAAACAGGTCAACATTCACAAGGCTGCAGGGCCCAACGGATTACCAAGACACATACTCAGAGCATGTGCTGACCAATGGTAAGCATCTTCACTGACATTTTCATACTCTCCCCTGACTGAGTTCGTAATACTTACATGTTTCAAGCAGACCAACATAGTACCTGTGCACAAAAACGCCACGGTAACGTGTCTATATGACTACCTCCCTGTAGCACTCACATCTGATACCATGAAGAGCTTTGAAAGGCAGGTTATGGCTCACATCAACACAACCATCCCAGAAAGCCTATCACGTTTATTGTGTGTTGTCTAGATACTGATGATTATGTAACATTATTATTTCATATTGCTTGCGAGGCAGGCTACTTGCTAACTACAGCTAAAGTTAGCATACAAGTTAGTTTGTAGCTCATGAAAGTGTTTTCTGTATTGTCTAGGGCAAAATTAAATAATGGATGCAGCTATGGTGGTAACTAACAGATGTCTGAGTCTGACTAATGCAGTGAACTAGGAGAAACAAACCCTGATGGCATCACCGGCCTATATCTAACCCAATCTGGAGCTACAGTCCGTCTACATCTGTAAAGCAAACGACTGCCTGGCCTGGTTCACCAACTATTTCTTAGAGTTCAGTGTGTCAAATCGGAGGGCCTGTTGACCAGACCTCTGACAGTCTGAGGGTTCAATTAGTCTTTATTTTTTATTTATTTCTTTATGGGGGTGTTCTCCACAGGGTTCAATTATTGAACAGACAACACAGGTTACACTGACTCTTTTTCTCTATATATCAATGTTGAAAGCTCTTGCTGCTGGTGATTCTCTGATCCACCTCTAAAAAACACCATTCTGTATGCATTTGGCCCTTCTTTGGACACTGTGTTAACAAACCTCCAAAGCGAGCTTCAATGCCATTACAACACTCCTTCGTGGCCTCCAACTGCTCTTAAATGCTAGTAAAACTAAATGCATGCTCTTCAACCGATTGCTACCCGCCCGACTAGCATCATTACTCTGGACGGTTCTGACTTAGAATATTTGGACAACTACAAACACCTAGGTGTCTGGGTAGACTGTAAACCCTCCTTCCAGACTCACATTAAGCATCTCAATACAAAATTATATCTAGAATCGGCTTCCTATTTCGTAACAAAGCCTCAGTCAGTCATTCTGCCAAACATATCCTCGTAAACTGACTAACCTACCGATCCTCGACATCGGCGATGTCATTTACAAAATAGCCTCCAAACTCTACTCAGTAAATTGGATGCAGTCTATCACAGTGCCATCCGTTTTGTCACCAAGCCCCATATACTACCCACCACTGCGATCTGTATGCTCTCGTTGGCTGGCCCTTGCTACACCCGTCGCCAAACCCCCGGCTCCAGGTCATCTATAAGTCTCTGATAGGTAAAGCCCCACCTTATCCCAGCTCACAGGTCACCGTAGCAACACCCACGAGTAGCACATGCTCCAGCAGGTATATTTCACTGGTCATCCCCAAAGCCAACAACTCCTTTGGCCGCCCTCCGCTTCCTGTTCTCTTCTGTCAATGACTGGAACGAATTGCAAAAATCACTCAAGCTGGAGACTATATCTCCCTCAATAACTTTAAGCATCAGCTGTCAGAGCAGGTTACCGATCACTGCACCTATACACAGCCCATCTGTAAATAGCCCATCCAACTACCTCATCCCCATATTGTTTTTGTTTTTGCTCTTCGCACCTCAGTATCCCTACTTGCACATCTATCACTCCAGTGTTAATGCTAAATTGTTGGCCACTATGGCCTATTTATTGCCTCACCTCCTAATCTTACTACATTTGCACACACTGTACATATATTTTTCTATTGTGTTATGGACAGTACGTCTGTTTATCCCATGTGTAACTCTGTTGCTTTTGTTGCACTGCTTTGCTTCGTCTTGGCCAGGTTGAAGTTGTTAATGAGAACTTGCTCTCAACCTGGTCAAAGGTCAAAACTGTTGAGTTTTTTCCCAATTCACCTTCATAACCTAGCTTGGTGGAACCAGCCTTATCGCTGTGTTTATGATATCTGAAGTGAAACACAAATGTGAATGCAACAATCAGGTTGGTTACATGCTAATCATAACCACCATTGATAATGTAATCAGTACTCTGTGTGTGTGTGGCAGACCAGAATCTTTGAGGTGCCAAGAGCTGATCTAAGCAGCCATGCCCATCAACTGGGTGCTGGCAAAGACCTTACATCCAGCCTAGCCTATTGACTACTCACCAATGGTTTTCGACGGGGAGACCACCTCTTTAAGGAATACCTAGGATAGGATAAAGTAATCCTTCTCACCCCCCTTAAAAGATTTAGATGCACTATTGTAAAGTGGCTGCTCCACTGGATGTCATAAGGTGAATGCACCAATTTGTAAGTCGCTCTGGATAAGAGCGTCTGCTAAATGACTTAAATGTAAATGTAACTGGCCTACCTGGTTAAATAAAGGTGAACAAAAACAATAGGCCTTCCACTAGTTACCACAACCATAAAGTAACATTTGCTACATAATAAAAATGATTTAATTAGCTTTTTGGTCTTAATTTAATGGTAGGATTAGAAATAAGCTTAGCAGTGTAGTTAATGTTAGTGTTAGGTTTAGGTTTTAAATCATAAGATAAATTCTATAAATAGGCAAGGTTTATGACTTTGTGGCTCTGGTAATTGGTGACAACCCAAAATTTGCTTGACCGACGTTACTCCCCATTTATCATGCAAAAATCTTACCATCGTGAAATAGTTCCCAATCATTGTCATCTTTCTGATTTGTGTTCTGATTGTGACGTTATACTGTAAAATTTATCCCAGGATGAAAATGTTCCCAGTTCAATAATTGCACACAGCTCTTTATGTAGATTTTTTTAATTAAAAAAATGATTATTGTTATTTTTATTTATTTAACCTTTGTTAGAACAAATTCAAATTAATGGCGGCCTACACGGCCAAAATCGGACGACGCTGGGCCAATTGTGCGCCGTCCCAGTCACGGCAGGTTGTGATACAGTCTGGATACCCTGATGGCACAGACAGCTTTGTCTACAACGGTAACATTTGTTTTGTAAAGTTATATATAAAAAGATCTGGTTTGATAAACTAGCCAAGCAGATTAAAACTAGTAGAGTCATTTGGTTGTGAAGTGCATTATCAGAAGCATTGTCCTTTCTTTATAACAAAATGCAATTTACCACTTGGCTGTCTATTGTATCACCCTGTCACAGGCCCTCCCAGTGAACACCAACTCATAAGATGAGGAAGTACATTGTTTATGCACATTTCCTATTGCAGTTGTCTGAGAGATGTCCCGTTTGCAGCAACATACAACACATAGAGAACCAGTAAGGGGACCCTCAGCATCACACAGACATGCCCTCACTATGAGCATTCATATAAATGGAGCAGGAGGACACTTGAATCAGGTTGGTGACATTTGACCTGGTCAAAAGGTCAAAACTGCTGAGTTTTTCCCAATTCACCTTCATAACCTAGCTTGGTGGAACCAGCCTTATCGCTGTGTTTATGATATCTGAAGTGAAACACAAATGTGAATGCAACAATCAGGTTGGTTACATGCTAATCATAACCACCATTGATAATGTAATCAGTACTCTGTGTGTGTGTGGCAGACCAGAATCTTTGAGGTGCCAAGAGCTGATCTAAGCAGCCATGCCCATCAACTGGGTGCTGGCAAAGACCTTACATCCAGCCTAGCCTATTGACTACTCACCAATGGTTTTCGACAGGGAGACCATAATTAAGTAGGTTTAGTCTGACCTGCTCAAAATCCACATAGCATGTTTGTTTGTCAGATATCACCTATCCTAACTACCATTAGCATCTATGGAGCCAGCACTTGTGGACTTCAAGATGATGTGATGGAGTCACATGACAGGCCTCTGAATGGAGAGAGACCTGGCATTCCAACACATCCACAATGTGGGACTGAAGGTGATTACTAATAATATAGTACAGCAGAATTGTCCAGTATTTGTAGATCCCTTTTCATCCCATGTGTAACTGATGAACTCTGTCTCAGCTCTGCCTGTTTCTACAGATGGAGAGGACTGTTTATGTTTTGCCAGCCTTGGTCATTTGACGGGAGACCATAATTGGGTAGGTTTTATCTGACATGTTCAATCTTTAGCAACATACCTGTTTGTGTCCTAACTGCCATTCAGCGACAGCTCACCCATTAGGGGCGTTACTTGTGATTGGTAAAAACAAAATGTGTCACGAGAATTATGTTCTCAATGTTCATAAACCCAATTGAATTAATTACTCAGCCTGAAACCCAGAATTTGTAAGAAACTGGTTGAAATGAATCAGACGTGAGGCCCAGCTACAATAGTCAAATGTTTATTCACGGGGAACGTTCTGGTGTGCACAGTACAAAGACCTTCATTTTTATAGCGACACACATACTTCCACACAAAACAGTTATCCTACGCCCACACTGTCCTGCTACCCAGTCGACGTAGGAGCGAGACCCTAGGATGTTCTGAGTGCCGAGACCCTGGGAAGTTCTCAGTGCCCCAGCCAAGGTTGGCCCCAAATCTTGCTCAGACAGTCCGTTATCAAGATACTAGATATATTGTCACCAAAACATGAATTCTGACTATGAACTACACTCCCGGATATATAATTCTGCTGACTAAATCACACACAGCATTAAAATAGTCTATTGAATCTAATCAATTTCATACAATCATATAGTTTCAGAGTTATGGTTTCAGAATGTAATATTCTAATCATTCTAATCATATAATTACATTAACAGTTATTGGTCAAATTAAATAAAAAAGTTGACATACATATTATTTGTGTCTCGTTTCAGGAAACTAGGCGTATGTCAAAAGTCACTACTTCACAGGAGCGCCATTTTAACGTAAAAGTCCCCAAAAATTTAATGTGCTTTCATGTGCCTTAATAACAAACTTGTTTGTCATCTGCAAAAGTCATACAATTGTTAAATTATGAGCCTAGCTGGTTTAACCAAGAAAAAAAGCAGCAACGTTCTCCACTTTCTGGATACTTGCAAGCTCTCCTCTACATTGCAGTTTATTATTAAAAGCAAAGAAATAGAAGTGTAACATCCAGAATGGATTCTTTATAAGAGAACTGGAATCAATACTAAGTCAGATAAAATATAATACACAATAAATAAAATACACACTAGAATATAAACTATAGACAAGACCATTTTAATATCAATGTGCAGGGATACAGGTGAATGTTGAGTTAGACATGTACACGTAATCAGAGGTAAGATTGTAGCGCAGCATGATGAAAATGATAAACACTAGCAGGGGAATGGTGATTGTATGAACGTGTGTTTGTAAAGTGCGAGACTGTCAGGGTGTATATGACGCCACCAATGTATGTGGCTACCTGCTCATCAACATCTCATTCCAAAAATAATGTGCATTAGTATATGGTGATCGTGTGAAAATGTTTCATTGCGTTTGTGTGTGTGTGTGTGTGTGTGTGTGTGTGTGTGTGTGTGTGTGTGTGAGAATACGGTATGTATATATAATTGTTGTTCTCCCACTGTATATATGTATTTGATACACTGCCGATTTTGCAGGTTTTCCAACTTACAAAGCATATAGAGGTCTGTAATTTCTATCATAGGTACACTTCAACTGTGAGAAACGGAATCTAAAACAAAAATTTAGAAAATCACATTTATGGTTTTTAAGTAATTAATTTGCATTTTTTGCATGACATAAATATTTGATACATCAGAAAAGCAGAACTTTAGCTTGTCACAAACATGTACATTTAGTGCCTACAACTGTAAGTCTAACGTCTCTCTGGCCCTCTTCGGCATGGCAGCCTTCCCTCTCTGTAGAGATGCATCAGGGGTGAGACCAGGACACTGAAAATGTTAACGATCATTAACAAGGGAAGATATTGCAGTAGGAGACAAGACTGGATGACACGGTGGTGTAACCAACAACCAAGGATGGAGCTCGCCAAGATAATCACCAGGTTGGTGGAGACAATCCCAAAAGCTCTCATCTTATGTGGGTCTGTCGTCCCTGTTTCTTCTCTCCCCTCTGCCCCCTCTACCTCTCCTGGACCAGGCTGCTTCAACACACGCAGGATGAAGAAGCAGCAGAGAGAAATGACAAGACCACCCCAAGGCAATAGACACCAATTAGTACTTGAGCTGCAGCTTCATCGCAACCAATTGAGGCGATTGGAGAACATGCAAAAGCGAGCGACAGCAGGCAGACCATGGTTGAACACGCCACCTGTACCTCCGGAGCCTGTACTTGAGGAAAGCCACAGGTTGGGCCACCGCCAGGTATCTCACCACACAGATGCAGCTCTGGATCAGGGCCTGCAGGTCCAGGAGATGTAAAGAGGACATAAATAACCTTTCGTAAAACTACATTCTGGATGAGTCGGTAGCTGACCACCTCAAGAAAACCCTCGACACATAACATTAGCTCCACTAAACAGTTCAACAGGGAAGATCTCGGTGGGTTTGAGACCTCCAGAGAGACTTCCTCAGAGAGAGCCAGAGGCAGGAAACCAGAGCTGGTGTCCCTAGGAAGAAGCACAGGGCCTGGGCAGCGTGGCAAATCACTGGCGCAACATAGCCCTGGTCCAAGCAAACATCCCATCTGTCAAGGTCAGTGTGATTTCCTGATGTGTTGTTCATGCTTTTGGAACAATATTCGATCCCACTGAGATATGAGAGAGGAGAATACACAATTCATTACTTTGTTACAATATTTTATTGGCAACAATATACTGATGCAAACAGACACAAACATACTTTGATATACTTAAGTCTACTTTTTTGTCAGTCAAAACATTGTGCATCGTCTCAGAAAGGCTGAATGAAACCATGAAGAGGAGACGTAAAATAAATAGCTTGAGATGACATAGTCGGGGATGTTAAAATGTCAAATAACCTACCTTAGTTGGTTTGGTAAGGCAGAACTTGCTTTGTGATATTCATACTTCTCTCCAGCAGAGGCCCCGTGCCAACCTGACTGTACAACACCTACATACAGTATGAGTGATTTTAGCCAAAGCTCACTGTCTGTGTTCTTCCTCACAAGTCACGTGTTGTGTTATTTACATACACACACCTGTGGGCAGTGATGAATTGAGCACCATTCTATGTTAAGTTTACAGGAAGTTATTTGAATAGAAATCTATCAAACGTATCGTGAACAAAACACAGATTACTAAAATGCATGAAAGCAAGCACCTGCACACGCCGCACGCACGCACGCCACACGCTGCGCACGCACGCACGCACGCACGCACACACACACACACACACACACACACACACACACACACACACAGTCTGTTTCAAATAGAATGTCTCTCTAATTGTGTTAGAGCCTCCTACATTACAGGTGATTCCCCAATATTTGGCCCACACTGATTTTTTTGGGCGTCAAAAAAATATTTTATTTGTTAGACATAAAATAACAAAATTACAGGTAAATGACTTGACGGTAATTTTGGTAAATCTGTTCTAAGTATTCCCATGTTTAAATAGCGTATTTGATTGTATTCCAGTGTGATAACGGTTTGAATTGATTGGATCCATACCTGAACACATTTTTGAGACATCTCTCTCAAAATCTCCATCAGCCAAATCAAATCATTGATGTAGTTGCATGCTATAGGTGCTACATGTTAGCTGTCCCCATAAGATAACCTGGAACACTTTTAGCCCTTTGCTAACAAGACTAGCTGGTACGTTATCAGCCAATTAGAAAATGTTGACATAGTTTGACGTGATCAGCATCCTAAATAACATAAGTCAAACCGCACGATGTACCAATCAAAGTTACTAAAACACGAGCAAAATTTCAACTGGATGAAATGCTGACAGTGTAGTGATCTTAGCTCCTGCAAATTTTCGCCGTTTGCGTCAACTGTGAATCCCAGGTAAGATGTTCTTTTTACTTTGAAATGTAGAATTGCATGAAGCAAAAACCTTTCAAATAAAGATTACAAGTACATTTAATGAGGAGCTTCCTGAGTCCCACTTTCATACCGACATAGACTACTGCTATATTAGTAATTGTTGCTACAATATGGGCTACAGTATAATACATAGATGTGTAGTCTACAGTCTTTGAGCATCGAGGACCAGCATCTAACCATTTCCTTAATAAAAGCTTGCGTGAAGGGGCATCAAACCCTTGTTTGCTGTACCCTAAGAGTCAGAGTTACCCTCCTTTAGGTGTGGTGTCATCCACCTGGCAGCCATGGCAATAGAAGTACAGCTATTTGACAAGCCCATAAGGCTCTTCAACTTTTCAGAACAATGTACATTAAACATACATGGTGTATAGACCTTTTAAAAAAAAATAATGATGTATGAAACAGATAAGCATATAAAGGTGGGTTTATATTTATGTATTAACCATACACCACTTATTATAAATGTCAAAACCTCTAAAACAAATGAGATATGTTTAAAAGGAACAGAACAGAATGATTACCTGAGTAATGGACAATGGAATTCTCCTTCTCTTTAACTTGATGTAGGTTAGTTTCCCAGCCCTGGAGGCAGAGGAAGGGCTGAGTAAAGCTACAACACCCTGAAGGAGAAAGTAATGGGGGTCAGAATACACCTGAATGATCTCAAATAAATATGATCCTGAAGAATAGCCCTGATGATCGTAGGAGAGTAGTTCAACATTAAGGTCAGCAGGATGATCTGTGCCCCCCTCCTCTTTTTTACCCTTACTCTCATTTTCTCCATCCCCTAGACCAGACCTGATCAAGCACCCTCCATTCCCTGGACCAGTCATAGTGCTAAATTAATTTGTCTCATCTCCTGTCTACCCACCCCGTCCCTAATACTCATTATATAATGAATAAAAGCAAACTAACAATCACCATAAATTATGCAGCTCTAGTTAAAGGGGCAATCTGTGATTGCTAAATACATTATTGGACTTTAAAACATGTTTCTGGGGTCCAGCAACAATTAAAGCATGGAATACATGTCAATACATTAACAACAGATTGCACAATACATTGAGTGTGTGCCTCAGGCAACTACTCTACTACAAGACAAAATCCAGTTGTACCTGTATATATAGTGCATATGTTATTATGTTTGTGTTTTGTAACTGTCTCTTCACAGTCCCTGCTTTTACATAGTTATTTTTAAAAATCCGATTTCACTACATATAAAACAAAAGATAAAACAGTATATCATATAACATTATTACACCACTACATATCTACAATACAACATATTTTATACGCAATACAACAATATCACCATGTGCCCATATGTTTGAAACGCAGAGGCCAAACATCGTGATACTTCCAAGAATGCTTCACAAAGCAGACTTAACCGACCAGACCGGTTTGGGGTTTAGGAAGTCAATAGGAGTAGTGAAAATACTTCCTTAGTTGTTCATTTCAAAATAAATAAAGGCACAATATAGAATCGAGCCAATGTCTTAAGAAGATGTACATCATATTACTCCAATCTTGTGAAAGTGACAAACTGACACGTTTTAATTTTCATAAAAAACAACTCTGTCTCAATAGTTAGTTTGTTCTGACAGCATTAATATGCGCAGTTCAGAGTGAGACGACCGTAAGACCTGATGATGTGTTCCTGTCCTAGCTAGCCAACGTTGCCATGACATCAGCTACAAGCGTGATCGGGGATTTCTATTTGAGAAGCAGTTTCAAGGAATCTTCATAATGTACTATCTTTGGAGGTAGTTCATAAAGTTCACACAGCAGCAATATGGAGAATCGTTTGAGCCTCTGTCTCACTTTTGCATTCTCCCACACCGATCTGTTGCTGTCATTTCTTCTCAAAGAAGTATCTAGCTAAATAGCTAGTACTGCTTTCTCTATCTCCATCCGGGTGACTGGCTAGATGCAGTTACATCCTGTGTCTCCATGGGTATCACCGGGGATCAGACGAGATGCACACAACCAAAATATAAAAATATGCTAATAACTGGTTGACCCCATTTATGCTGACTCAACTACTCTGATGCACTGCACACCATTTTAACAAATATAATAGGACAAAAACAATCAAAGACAGAACTGACACCACCCGTCACCATTACAGTGCATGAAAAAGGTGTACAACTGCATGATTAGTTTAGAGGAAATAATTGTATTTGACTAGAAATCAAAATATATCATGAACAAAACACAGATGAATAAAATACAAATGCTACATACATGTATATGCACACACAGACACACGCATGGATGGCATTTCAACCTGAGCAGGCATTTTGGCCTGAGCAGAAATGGAAGCATCATCACTCATATCACTCAGCACCTGTCTTTCCCAGCCAAAGGTTAACGCAGCCACCTGCAAGGGCTGACTCTGTCACCTGCAATATGTAACTTTTTGGGCGACCCAACCAAATTCACATATAGATCTGTCATTCTCATTGAAAGCACATGTGAGAAGCTGTGCTATTTCTGTGCTTCGCATTCTTACATTTTGTTTTAGAATATTTTACATTCTGTTTTGTGCACCAGCTTCAAACAGAGCAAAATACAATAGTTTTGGTTACGGATAATACACTGCTCAAAAAAATAAAGGGAACACTTAAACAACACAATGTAACTCCAAGTCAATCACACTTCTGTGTAATCAAACTGTCCACTTAGGAAGCAACGCTGATTGACAATAGATTTCACATGCTGTTGTGCAAATGGAATAGACAACAGGTGGAAATGATAAGCAATTAGCAAGACACCCCCAATAAAGGAGTGGTTCTGCAGGTGGTGACCACAGACCACTCCTCAGTTCCTATGCTTCCTGGCTGAGGTTTTGGTCACTTTTGAATGCTGGCGGTGCTTTCACTCTAGTGGTAGCATGAGACGGAGTCTACAACCCACACAAGTGGCTCAGGTAGTGCAGCTCATCCAGGATGGTACATCAATGCGAGCTGTTGCAAGAAGGTTTGCTGTGTCCAGAGCATGGAGGCGCTACCAGGAGACAGGCCAGTACATCAGGAGACGTGGAGGAGGCCGTAGGACGGCAACAACCCAACAGCAGGACCGCTAACTCCGCCTTTGTGCAAGGAGGAGCAGGAGGAGCACTGCCAGAGCCCAGCAAAATGACCTCCAGCAGGCCACAAATGTGCATGTGTCTGCTCAAACAGTCAGAAACAGACTCCATGAGGGTGGTGTGAGGGCCCGACGTCCACAGGTGGGGGTTGTGCTTACAGCCCAACACTGTGCAGGATGTTTGGCATTTGCCAGAGAACACCAAGATTGGCAAATTCGCCACTGGCACCCTGTGCTCTTCACAGATGAAAGCAGGTTCACACTGAGCACATGTGACAGATTTGACAGTCTGGAGACGCCGTGGAGAACGTTTTTGCAGCCTACAACATCCATCAGCATGACCCTCCATGTGCTCGCCAGAGGTAGCCTGACTGCCATTAGGTACCGAGATGAGATCCTCCGACCCCTTGTGAGACCATATGCTGGTGCGGTTGGCCCTGGGTTCCTCCTAATGCAAGACAATAATAGACCTCATGTGGCTGGAGTGTGTCAGCAGTTCCTGCAAGAGGAAGGAATTGATGCTATGGACTGGCCCGCCCGTTCCCCAGACCTGAATCCAATTGAGCATATCTGGGACATCATGTCTCGCTCCATCCGCCACGTGGCCACGTTGCACCACAGACTGTCCAGGAGTTGATGGATGATTTAGTCCAGGTCTGGGAGGAGATCCCTCAGGAGACCATCCGCCACCTCATCAGGAGCATGCCCAGGCGTTGTAGGAAGGTCATGCAGGCACGTGGAGGCCACACACACTACTGAGCCTCATGTTGACTTGTTTTAAGGACATTACATCAAAGTTGGATCAGCCTGTAGTGTGGTTTTCCACTTTAATTTTGAGTGTGACTCCAAATCCAGACCTCCATGGGTTGATAAATTTGATTTGTGTGATTTTGTTGTCAGCACATTCAACTATGTCAAGAAAAAAGTATTTAATAAGAATATTTCATGTGTTATTTTAGTGTTCCCTTTTATTTTTTGAGCAGTGTATATTTCACAATGGTTTTGATGGTACAATGATTCACTACACGGTGACTGACTGTTTTGTCACATAAACCTAAATTTGCCGAACTATTCGAATTTTAGAAATCGTATAATATCTATTGTCTTTGTGTGTGTGTGTGTGTGTGTGTGTCTGTAGTTTTCTTTAAAAAATACACAAATATTGAAGATAATGTCAGGATCAACTCCAGAATTAGGCCATGCTCCTACAGAGGCAGTTACAACAGCTAAAATACAATATTTGGCTATCATGCAAATAGTCATTGAAAACATCAGGTAGGTCCCGATGTTCATGTAAGCTAATGTTGTTTTTCCTAGTGGCTGAGTTAGCATGTTTCTTAATGTTGACACAATTAGCAAATACATTTGTATTCATCACTGATGGAGGATACATATTTGATGACATAAACTGTTGAATCAATCACATTGCTTTATTCCACTTTTTAAAATGTACAATACATTTTAATATAGAACAATATAGAATAGTAGAGAAGCAACTGTTATACAGAGTGTAATATGTAATGGAATACATTTAGTCAAACCAAGCAAAACAGTCAGTTTTAGGTTTTAATTGTGAGACTGAGGTAACAGAAACATATCACAATAAACACTACTTGACATAAAATATGTGGACACCTGCTCATCAAACATCTTCTTCCAAAATCATGGGCATTAATATGGAGTTGTTTCCCCCTTTGCTGCTATAACAGCCGTCACTCTTCTGGGAAGGCTTTCCTCTAGATGTTGGAACATTGCTACGGGGGACTTGCTTCCATTCACCCACAGAGCATTAGTGAGGTCCAGGCACTGATAATGAGCGATAAGGCCTGGCTCGCAGTCAGCTTTCCAATTAATCCCAAGGTGTTCGATGGGGTTGAGGTCAGGGCTCTGTCCAGTCAAGTTCTTCCACACCGATCTCGCGTAAATTATTTCTGTATGGATCTCGCTTTGTATACGGGGCATTGTCATAGCGAAGCAGGAAAAGACCTCCTGGCTGTTTGCCACAATGTTGGAATCACAGAATTGTCTATAATATCATTATCACGTTAAGATTTATTTCTCAGTAACTAAGGGCCAAGCCTGAACCATGAAAAACAGTCCAGCGCATTATTCCTCCTCCATCAAAACTTTACATGATTCATGTGTTTACTTTGGATAGTTAATCATTTGGCTTGATCTGACTTGTTGGAAAGAGTGGCATCCTATGACGGTACCACGTTGAAATTCAATGAGCTCTTCAGAAAGGCCAATCTTTTGCCAATGTTTGTCTATGGAATTGCATGGCTGTGTGCTCAGTTGTATACACCTGTCAGCAACGTGTGTGGCTGAAATAGCAAAAATCCATACATTTGAAGGGGTGTCCACATACTTCTGCTTATATAGTGTATCTTCATAATTACACTGAGATAAACAGCTAAAGAACGACAAAATAAATGGCAATTTTCACGCAAAACAATCACCCTTCCCGCACACTATTTGTGTGAACCCTAAACCACTTATAAAAAGGTCAAACCTCTAAATAGCATGAACAATATAATTAAAAAGAATGGAACAGCATGGTAACCAGAGTAATGCAAGATAATCATTCCCCTACAGTGGAGTTATCCTTTTCTTTAACCCTGATTCAGAGCAGTTTCAGCCCTGCCGAGGAGGGACTAACCAAATTTACCAAACAAGCTGAACAACAAAATAATGGAGCTCAAACTACACCTGAATGATCTCAAACAAATATCATCCTGATGTATTGCCCCGATGATTGTAAGAGAGCAGTTCATCATCAAGATCAACAGGATGATCTGGATGATTCCTTCCCTCTTTTTCACGCTCTTTCTCTTCCCTCCATCCCCTGGACCTGGACCTGCTCAGCAACCTCAGAATGAAGACAGAACATCTCTCTTGATGAACAGGACCGCGGCGAAGATACCATAGTTGAATTTGATGCCACCTTGGGCAGAACCCATTGACACAAGAAGGCAAATTGTCAGCAACCATGAACGGTCAGAATGAACTGTCAAACCTTTGAGGAAGAGGACTTTATTGACCAATAGAGGCAGTAGAGAAGCTCCATGACAGACTGGATGACGGTGAAGTTCTCCTGGTTCACTTGGACTGAAGAGCCGCCAGCCACAGGTACCAGGTGTTGGTGCCCAGGCCCAGGAGGAAAATGAACACCTCCGTTCCCAGGTAGACTGGCAGACAGGTGGGACAGCTCCAGGAGTCAAAATAATTGGAGGAAAAGATGGTTCCTTAATTGCAACATGTCCTCTGTTACTTTAGTCTCTGAATAATAGGAAGCATTGAGTTCTAAGACCACAAAGAGGGTGAGATAATTAGTGGCTCTGAAGAGGTGTAACACTTAGTGTAAAACAAGTTTTATCATCACAGGATTTAAGACTGAAACACACACACACAGATGATGTGGTTTTTACAAAATGATTGAAGTTACTGTGGCTTTTCAAAGCAAGGAAAGAAATTGAGATTCCACTCTACCTGCTGTGGCTTGTTCTTATCGGGGAAGAAGGAGTGTCTATACTTCTGTCCAGGGGTTAGGATTTATCACCTACAGTATACTGTGAAGAGTTCTAAAAGCAAGATCACACCCATCTAGACTAGCCTTTATTTGACTAATGTATTGTCTTTTGAATTGACGTGCATCTGCTGTTAAAATGGCCGATATTCAAGGGATAGTTCGGGAGGCTCTTCATATTGGAAGCAGAGTTGTAA
>NW_027039851.1:60322-110900 GCF_034236695.1 Oncorhynchus nerka | reverse complement strand
TCAACTAGCCTACCTGATTAAATAAAGGTGTTCTCAACTAGCCTACCTGGTTAAATAAAGGTGTTCTCAACAACTAGCCTACCTGGTTAAATAAAGGTGTTCTCAACTAGCCTACCTGGTTAAATAAAGGTGTTCTCAACTAGCCTACCTGGTTAAATAAAGGTGTTCTCAACTAGCCTACCTGGTTAAATAAAGGTGTTCTCAACTAGCCTACCTGGTTAAATAAAGGTGTTCTCAACTAGCCTACCTGGTTAAATAAAGGTGTTCTCAACTAGCCTACCTGGTTAAATAAAGGTGTTCTCAACTAGCCTACCTGATTAAATAAAGGTGTTCTCAACTAGCCTACCTGGTTAAATAAAGGTGTTCTCAACTAGCCTACCTGGTTAAATAAAGGTGTTCTCAACTAGCCTACCTGGTTAAATAAAGGTGTTCTCAACTAGCCTACCTGGTTAAATAAAGGTGTTCTCAACTAGCCTACCTGGTTAAATAAAGGTGTTCTCAACTCAGCCTACCTGGTTAAATAAAGGTGTTCTCAACTAGCCTACCTGGTTAAATAAAGGTGTTCTCAACTAGCCTACCTGGTTAAATAAAGGTGTTCTCAACTAGCCTACCTGGTTAAATAAAGGTGTTCTCAACTAGCCTACCTGGTTAAATAAAGGTGTTCTCAACTAGCCTACCTGGTTAAATAAAGGTGTTCTCAACTAGCCTACCTGGTTAAATAAAGGTGTTCTCAACTAGCCTACCTGGTTAAATAAAGGTGTTCTCAACTAGCCTACCTGGTTAAATAAAGGTGTTCTCAACTAGCCTACCTGGTTAAATAAAGGTGTTCTCAACTAGCCTACCTGGTTAAATAAAGGTGTTCTCAACTAGCCTACCTGGTTAAATAAAGGTGTTCTCAACTAGCCTACCTGGTTAAATAAAGGTGTTCTCAACTAGCCTACCTGGTTAAATAAAGGTGTTCTCAAATAGCCTACCTGGTTAAATAAAGGTGTTCTCAACTAGCCTACCTGGTTAAATAAAGGTGTTCTCAACTAGCCTACCTGGTTAAATAAAGGTGTTCTCAACTAGCCTACCTGATTAAATAAAGGTGTTCTCAACTAGCCTACCTGGTTAAATAAAGGTGTTCTCAACTAGCCTACCTGGTTAAATAAAGGTGTTCTCAACTAGCCTACCTGGTTAAATAAAGGTGTTCTCAACTAGCCTACCTGGTTAAATAAAGGTGTTCTCAACTAGCCTACCTGGTTAAATAAAGGTGTTCTCAACTAGCCTACCTGGTTAAATAAAGGTGTTCTCAACTAGCCTACCTGGTTAAATAAAGGTGTTCTCAACTAGCCTACCTGGTTAAATAAAGGTGTTCTCAACTAGCCTACCTGATTAAATAAAGGTGTTCTCAACTAGCCTACCTGGTTAAATAAAGGTGTTCTCAACTAGCCTACCTGGTTAAATAAAGGTGTTCTCAACTAGCCTACCTGGTTAAATAAAGGTGTTCCCTCAACTAGCCTACCTGGTTAAATAAAGGTGTTCTCAACTAGCCTACCTGGTTAAATAAAGGTGTTCTCAACTAGCCTACCTGGTTAAATAAAGGTGTTCTCAACTAGCCTACCTGGTTAAATAAAGGTGTTCTCAACTAGCCTACCTGGTTAAATAAAGGTGTTCTCAACTAGCCTACCTGGTTAAATAAAGGTGTTCTCAACTAGCCTACCTGGTTAAATAAAGGTGTTCTCAACTAGCCTACCTGGTTAAATAAAGGTGTTCTCAACTAGCCTACCTGGTTAAATAAAGGTGTTCTCAACTAGCCTACCTGATTAAATAAAGGTGTTCTCAACTAGCCTACCTGGTTAAATAAAGGTGTTCTCAACTAGCCTACCTGGTTAAATAAAGGTGTTCTCAACTAGCCTACCTGGTTAAATAAAGGTGTTCTCAACTAGCCTACCTGGTTAAATAAAGGTGTTCTCAACTAGCCTACCTGGTTAAATAAAGGTGTTCTCAACTAGCCTACCTGGTTAAATAAAGGTGTTCTCAACTAGCCTACCTGGTTAAATAAAGGTGTTCTCAACTAGCCTACCTGGTTAAATAAAGGTGTTCTCAACTAGCCTACCTGGTTAAATAAAGGTGTTCTCAACTAGCCTACCTGGTTAAATAAAGGTGTTCTCAACTAGCCTACCTGGTTAAATAAAGGTGTTCTCAACTAGCCTACCTGGTTAAATAAAGGTGTTCTCAACTAGCCTACCTGGTTAAATAAAGGTGTTCTCAACTAGCCTACCTGGTTAAATAAAGGTGTTCTCAACTAGCCTACCTGATTAAATAAAGGTGTTCTCAACTAGCCTACCTGGTTAAATAAAGGTGTTCTCAACTAGCCTACCTGGTTAAATAAAGGTGTTCTCAACTAGCCTACCTGGTTAAATAAAGGTGTTCTCAACTAGCCTACCTGATTAAATAAAGGTGTTCTCAACTAGCCTACCTGGTTAAATAAAGGTGTTCTCAACTAGCCTACCTGGTTAAATAAAGGTGTTCTCAACTAGCCTACCTGATTAAATAAAGGTGTTCTCAACTAGCCTACCTGGTTAAATAAAGGTGTTCTCAACTAGCCTACCTGATTAAATAAAGGTGTTCTCAACTAGCCTACCTGGTTAAATAAAGGTGTTCTCAACTAGCCTACCTGGTTAAATAAAGGTGTTCTCAACTAGCCTACCTGGTTAAATAAAGGTGTTCTCAACTAGCCTACCTGGTTAAATAAAGGTGTTCTCAACTAGCCTACCTGGTTAAATAAAGGTGTTCTCAACTAGCCTACCTGGTTAAATAAAGGTGTTCTCAACTAGCCTACCTGATTAAATAAAGGTGTTCTCAACTAGCCTACCTGGTTAAATAAAGGTGTTCTCAACTAGCCTACCTGGTTAAATAAAGGTGTTCTCAACTAGCCTACCTGGTTAAATAAAGGTGTTCTCAACTAGCCTACCTGGTTAAATAAAGGTGTTCTCAACTAGCCTACCTGGTTAAATAAAGGTGTTCTCAACTAGCCTACCTGGTTAAATAAAGGTGTTCTCAACTAGCCTACCTGGTTAAATAAAGGTGTTCTCAACTAGCCTACCTGATTAAATAAAGGTGTTCTCAACTGGCCTACCTGGTTAAATAAAGGTGTTCTCAACTAGTCTACCTGGTTAAATAAAGGTGTTCCTCAACTAGCCTACCTGGTTAAATAAAGGTGTTCTCAACTAGCCTACCTGATTAAATAAAGGTGTTCTCAACTAGCCTACCTGGTTAAATAAAGGTGTTCTCAACTAGCCTACCTGGTTAAATAAAGGTGTTCTCAACTAGCCTACCTGGTTAAATAAAGGTGTTCTCAACTAGCCTACCTGGTTAAATAAAGGTGTTCTCAACTAGCCTACCTGGTTAAATAAAGGTGTTCTCAACTAGCCTACCTGGTTAAATAAAGGTGTTCTCAACTAGCCTACCTGGTTAAATAAAGGTGTTCTCAACTAGCCTACCTGGTTAAATAAAGGTGTTCTCAACTAGCCTACCTGGTTAAATAAAGGTGTTCTCAACTAGCCTACCTGGTTAAATAAAGGTGTTCTCAACTAGCCTACCTGATTAAATAAAGGTGTTCTCAACTAGCCTACCTGGTTAAATAAAGGTGTTCTCAACTAGCCTACCTGGTTAAATAAAGGTGTTCTCAACTAGCCTACCTGGTTAAATAAAGGTGTTCTCAACTAGCCTACCTGGTTAAATAAAGGTGTTCTCAACTAGCCTACCTGGTTAAATAAAGGTGTTCTCAACTAGCCTACCTGGTTAAATAAAGGTGTTCTCAACTAGCCTACCTGATTAAATAAAGGTGTTCTCAACTAGCCTACCTGGTTAAATAAAGGTGTTCTCAACTAGCCTACCTGGTTAAATAAAGGTGTTCTCAACTAGCCTACCTGATTAAATAAAGGTGTTCTCAACTAGCCTACCTGGTTAAATAAAGGTGTTCTCAACTAGCCTACCTGGTTAAATAAAGGTGTTCTCAACTAGCCTACCTGGTTAAATAAAGGTGTTCTCAACTAGCCTACCTGGTTAAATAAAGGTGTTCTCAACTAGCCTACCTGATTAAATAAAGGTGTTCCTCAACTAGCCTACCTGGTTAAATAAAGGTGTTCTCAACTAGCCTACCTGGTTAAATAAAGGTGTTCCTCAACTAGCCTACCTGGTTAAATAAAGGTGTTCTCAACTAGCCTACCTGATTAAATAAAGGTGTTCTCAACTAGCCTACCTGGTTAAATAAAGGTGTTCTCAACTAGCCTACCTGGTTAAATAAAGGTGTTCTCAACTAGCCTACCTGGTTAAATAAAGGTGTTCTCAACTAGCCTACCTGGTTAAATAAAGGTGTTCTCAACTAGCCTACCTGGTTAAATAAAGGTGTTCTCAACTAGCCTACCTGATTAAATAAAGGTGTTCTCAACTAGCCTACCTGGTTAAATAAAGGTGTTCTCAACTAGCCTACCTGATTAAATAAAGGTGTTCTCAACTAGCCTACCTGGTTAAATAAAGGTGTTCTCAACTAGCCTACCTGGTTAAATAAAGGTGTTCTCAACTAGCCTACCTGGTTAAATAAAGGTGTTCTCAACTAGCCTACCTGGTTAAATAAAGGTGTTCTCAACTAGCCTACCTGGTTAAATAAAGGTGTTCTCAACTAGCCTACCTGGTTAAATAAAGGTGTTCTCAACTAGCCTACCTGATTAAATAAAGGTGTTCTCAACTAGCCTACCTGGTTAAATAAAGGTGTTCTCAACTAGCCTACCTGGTTAAATAAAGGTGTTCTCAACTAGCCTACCTGGTTAAATAAAGGTGTTCTCAACTAGCCTACCTGGTTAAATAAAGGTGTTCTCAACTAGCCTACCTGGTTAAATAAAGGTGTTCTCAACTGGCCTACCTGGTTAAATAAAGGTGTTCTCAACTAGCCTACCTGATTAAATAAAGGTGTTCTCAACTAGCCTACCTGATTAAATAAAGGTGTTCTCAACTGGCCTACCTGGTTAAATAAAGGTGTTCTCAACTAGTCTACCTGGTTAAATAAAGGTGTTCTCAACTAGTCTACCTGGTTAAATAAAGGTGTTCTCAACTAGCCTACCTGATTAAATAAAGGTGTTCTCAACTAGCCTACCTGATTAAATAAAGGTGTTCTCAACTAGCCTACCTGGTTAAATAAAGGTGTTCTCAACTAGCCTACCTGATTAAATAAAGGTGTTCTCAACTAGCCTACCTGGTTAAATAAAGGTGTTCTCAACTAGCCTACCTGATTAAATAAAGGTGTTCTCAACTGGCCTACCTGGTTAAATAAAGGTGTTCTCAACTAGCCTACCTGATTAAATAAAGGTGTTCTCAACTAGCCTACCTGATTAAATAAAGGTGTTCTCAACTGGCCTACCTGGTTAAATAAAGGTGTTCTCAACTAGCCTACCTGATTAAATAAAGGTGTTCTCAACTAGCCTACCTGGTTAAATAAAGGTGTTCTCACTAACTGATTAAATAAAGCTCAACTACCTGGTTAAATAAAGGTGTTCTCAACTAGCCTACCTGGTTAAATAAAGGTGTTCTCAACTAGCCTACCTGGTTAAATAAAGGTGTTCTCAACTAGCCTACCTGGTTAAATAAAGGTGTTCTCAACTAGCCTACCTGGTTAAATAAAGGTGTTCTCAACTAGCCTACCTGGTTAAATAAAGGTGTTCTCAACTAGCCTACCTGGTTAAATAAAGGTGTTCTCAACTAGCCTACCTGGTTAAATAAAGGTGTTCTCAACTAGCCTACCTGGTTAAATAAAGGTGTTCTCAACTAGCCTACCTGGTTAAATAAAGGTGTTCTCAACTAGCCTACCTGGTTAAATAAAGGTGTTCCTCAACTAGCCTACCTGGTTAAATAAAGGTGTTCTCAACTAGCCTACCTGGTTAAATAAAGGTGTTCTCAACTAGCCTACCTGGTTAAATAAAGGTGTTCTCAACTAGCCTACCTGGTTAAATAAAGGTGTTCTCAACTAGCCTACCTGGTTAAATAAAGGTGTTCTCAACTAGCCTACCTGGTTAAATAAAGGTGTTCTCAACTAGCCTACCTGGTTAAATAAAGGTGTTCCTCAACTAGCCTACCTGGTTAAATAAAGGTGTTCTCAACTAGCCTACCTGGTTAAATAAAGGTGTTCTCAACTAGCCTACCTGATTAAATAAAGGTGTTCTCAACTAGCCTACCTGGTTAAATAAAGGTGTTCTCAACTAGCCTACCTGATTAAATAAAGGTGTTCTCAACTAGCCTACCTGATTAAATAAAGGTGTTCTCAACTAGCCTACCTGGTTAAATAAAGGTGTTCTCAACTAGCCTACCTGGTTAAATAAAGGTGTTCTCAACTAGCCTACCTGGTTAAATAAAGGTGTTCTCAACTAGCCTACCTGATTAAATAAAGGTGTTCCTCAACTGGCCTACCTGGTTAAATAAAGGTGTTCTCAACTAGCCTACCTGGTTAAATAAAGGTGTTCCTCAACTGGCCTACCTGGTTAAATAAAGGTGTTCTCAACTAGCCTACCTGGTTAAATAAAGGTGTTCCTCAACTGGCCTACCTGGTTAAATAAAGGTGTTCTCAACTAGTCTACCTGATTAAATAAAGGTGTTCTCAACTAGCCTACCTGGTTAAATAAAGGTGTTCCTCAACTAGCCTACCTGGTTAAATAAAGGTGTTCTCAACTAGCCTACCTGATTAAATAAAGGTGTTCTCAACTAGCCTACCTGGTTAAATAAAGGTGAAATAAAAAAAAAATAAAAAAAACGTGGGGTGTTGGGTTGAGATTGACACAGAGACAGGGAGGCTTTAGTCCATAAAAACAACTTTACTTAGAATATATATAAATATATATATCAAAGAAATAACTTAGGTTTTGCTCTGTCTTCCTTCTCTCTCTTGACTGGTGTCCGTCTCTCTCCCAGTTTCCTCTCGAAGTGTGCCACCGTGCTCCTTTTATTTGGCCTCCACGGCTAGTTGCCCCTTTCCTCTAATTACCTCCACTTAGAGCTGTCCGTGTCGGGGTGTCCAGCTCCCGTATCCCCAGCAGAGGGAGCCAACGTTGCCTCACATACCTCCCCTCTATTACCATCCCCCGGGGTAGACCTCCTGGGATACCAAATAAGATTGAGCTTGTTCAAAATTTGTTTGGATTTTTCTTGTTTGCATATAGCCCCACGGTCTCTTTCAATACAGACACCATGGGGATTCTGCTAAATGTACGACACTTACCGCCTGGAATACGTTAAGCAACTGTCGTAAAACAGCGCTGTTGCTAAATTAAACTTCTTCGTTCTAATTCAAATCAACCCAATTGTATTTGTCACATACACATGGTTAGCAGATGTTAATGCGAGTGTAGCAAAATGCTTGATAAAGATGGCAGCAGTGGGATATGAACCCTCCATAGAGACTGGACCCTTAATCCAGCACCTTAGACCGCTCGGCCAAACTACCCAGCTCTACCTAGTACAAACTGGGACAAACTGTGCATTCGAGCCTCCTACAGGCAGACACATAAAACCGTTGTGTTTCTGAGAAAGGAAAATGTGAAATAGTGTCTATCCTAGGTAGTTTCCATATGTTTCATCCTTCACGGGGCGTCCTAGTGAGGAATTCCCCATGTATGCATCACGTGAAGTAGCTGGAGACCCCTGTTTAGTGGGCTGTTTGGGTCCATCCTGGTCCTGCTGTAGTCTTGACAGCAGTGTGCCAGTGTTAACCAGTGCCTTTTAGGGTTCAGTGGGAATGTCACGTAGCATGTTTTTTGCTGTTGTTGTGAAAATACATTTTCCATCATCGTAACATTAACTACTTTAAAGCAACTAAATACTTTTGATAAGTGTTTTTAACTGTCTGTAATGTGCATAACCAAATAACTATCGTCTTGTCAAAGTGGGGATTGAATTCGCTCTAGCAGTGTTATACATGCCAACGACTTGTTTTAATATCCACATTGGAAGCTAATCAAAATTCCTCTGTCACTGAAATATCTCATGAGAAATGTCAAGACATCTACTCCACATTACTGTAATGTTGGAAAGCCACACTGTGCAGTCAGCAACACTGCCTGTTGATCTGATTAGGAAATCTCTCTCTGTCTCGCGTCCACACACACAAATAACAGATTTTGGGGTGTGGCCTAAACATCTGGGGGAAAGGAAATGTCCAAATAGGGGAATGTTGTTTTTGAATGTTTTATCATAAATGTAGTGTCTAGAGGCTGAGCTGCAGCCGAAGGAAACTTAGCGGACCAAGGAAAGCTGATATTAATAGTTCTCAGGCCAGCCCACCACATTCCTGGCATGTGAGTCACACTGTACACTGGGAGGGGGGGGAAACCTATGTACAGACATTGAGAAAGGTCGCCGTAGGCAGACCTGCCTCTCGAGAAGATGTGCACACTGCCCACAAAATAAGGTGGAAACTGAGCTGCACTTCCTAACCTCCTGCCAAATGTAAAACCATAGAGACACATATTTCCCTGAGATTAGATTATACAGAACCACAAAGAATTTGAAAACAAATCCAGCCAGAGTGAAACTCTCAACCTCCAAAGAGAAAACAAGACTCTCACAGCCAAGGTAAAAATACACGATTCCAACATGGATTGTCTACTCAGGGAAAACAGGGTGATGAAGGAGACGTTACTTGACATACAAAGTCGTAACGTGTGTGAAAATCTATTTTTTTAATGGTATTCCTGAGGACACATCCAATAATCCAGAGGGCGCGATCAGAGAATTCATGCAATCCGCCTTGAAACTTCCTAGAGAGGCTGTAAACAAGGTGGCTTTCCACCGAGAACATAGACTTGGCGCTCAGAGCGACAAGACCAAGGATCCCCGACCGATCATCGCAAAATTTGAACAATACCAACAAAAGGAGCTGATCAAAAGCAGAGGAAGGGAGCTTCAAGGGACCAAATTCAGTCTCAATGACCAACTTCCAAAGGAGATAAATGAACGTTGTATCCGGTACAAAGACAACAAAGGAAGGATGGTAGGCGTGGCTTTATCAATGTGGACAAACTCTTTATAGATGGACAGCTATTCTGAGACAGCTCCATAACACCGTGGCTGTACTAAATTATACAGGGACTTCAGGTAAAAAATAAAAAATAAAAAAGGTATGGGAACTGTTTAAAATATCTGAACATTATGAAGTGGAAATGAACACACATGTACTCACCTACATGCTTGCTTACACATACGGACACACACACACACACCTGATCCCGCTCTCTTCTCTCACTTTCTCTCCCTCTCTATTGTCGAGACCGGTTTTATAATTTAATGCTTAATTTTTTTATGTATTTGTCTACAAGTTTCTATATGTTTACAACAAGCAAGGGGAATATATCAGAATAGGGGCATTGGGGAATAATAACATAGTGTACGGAAAACATTTGTACTGTAGTGAAGCCATCTCTAGAGAAAAGTCTCTTTCATGATAATGTGAAATGTCAATTGCTATGGAAATGCTGGGATGTGTTTTTCAATTAAAGGTAATTATGATGCAACTGTCACGTTCTGATCTTAGTTCCTTTATTTATGTCTTCGTGTCAGTTTGGTCAGGGCGTGAGTTGTGGTGGGTAGTCTATGTTCTTTTTTCTATTCTTGTGTTACGTGTTTGTGTTAGGTGTGTTCGTGCTCCGGACCTGGTACCCTGTGTTTTGGGTTGGTCCATATTTTTTTCGCCCTGTGTTTTGGGCATTGCTTTTGGTGCCATATTAAAGTGTACTTCTCCCTGTGGAACTCTCTGCTCTCTGCGCCTGATTCTTCCCTCGCGCACATAGTCAGCCATTACAGTATCACCCACCACAACCAGACCAAGCAGTGTGGTAACCAGGAGCAGAGGGTTCTGGACACCTGGACATGGGAGGAGATTTTGGTCGGAACGGAACCCTGGGCACAGGCTGGGGAATATCGCCACCCTAAGGCAGACCTGGAGGCAGCAAAAGCTGAGCGGCGGCGGCGATATGAGGAGCAGGCACGGCAGTGCGAAGTGCCCAGCGTTTTTGGTCTCCAGTACGTCGTTTCGGCCCAGGGTATCCTGCGCCGGCTCTGCGTGCTGTGTCTCTGGGGCGCTGGGAGGGTGCAGTGCATCCTATGCCTGCGCTCCGCCCGTGCCGGGCGAATGTGGATATTGAGCTTAAAGGAGAAGTGCGAGTGGTCTGCACCAGATCTCCAGTGCTCACCCACAGCCCGGTTCAACCTGTGCCTGCACTCTGGAGGGTCTGGGCTAAAGGGGTCATCCAGCCTAGAGGAGTGGTGCCAAGGCTGCGCACCAGGGCTCCAGTGCTCCTCCACAGCCCGGTCCATCCGGTACCTCCTCCACGCACCAGGCATCCTGAAGGTCTCCCCAGCCTGGTGGGTCCTGTGGCAGCCCCACGCACCAGGCTGTCTCTCAGTCTCCTCCCTTCAGGTTCGCCCGTCTGTTCTGAGCCGCCAGAGCCGCCCGTCTGTCCTGAGCCGCCCGTCTGTCAGGATCCGCCAGAACCGCCTAGCTGTCAGGAGCTGCTAGAGCCGCCAGTCAGTCAGGAGCCGCCAGAGCCGCCCATCAGTCAGGAGCCGCCAGAGCCGCCAGTCAGTCAGGAGCCGCCAGAGCCGCCAGTCAGTCAGGAGCCGCCCTTCACGCCGGCGCTGCCGGAATCGCCCTTCACTCCGGCAGCGGAGTCTCCCGCCTGTCCGGTGCTGCCGGAATCTCCTGTCCATTCGGGACCAGCGGCAAGGATCCTGAGTCCGAGGGTCGCCACTCCCAAGGAGCCACGGTTTGGCAGATTATAAAAAAAGATCAGTCTTTACATGGCTAAAAGAAACGGAATATAACATATACTGTTTACAGGAAACTCACTCTACAACCTTAGATGAAGTTGCGTGGAAAAAGGAATGGGGTGGTGAAATCATTTTCTGTTATGGACAAAAGGAACTCAAAGGGGGTGATGATATTAATTAACAAAAATGTTGATCTGAATGTGCAAATAATCAGGAATTATTCGCAAGGCAGGTGGATCCTGAATATGAAATTGGACAAAAAAAGAGATTTGGCTCTGAGATGTGGTCAAATTATATGATACAGCTTGTCAAGATATGTGGCATTAATTCACAATGGAAATACAATGAAATCGATAAATTATTTAATTGCTCACAATTCCACACGTAAAGTCTAATGCCATCTAAATGTTTGAGTTGAATAGTGCTCTATGTACTATATCATTGGTAATTTTACACAGCTGCTCTTCACTCACAGCACAAAGGAGTGATGTATTACTGTCTCCTTATCTTTAGGACAGTGGGCTCCTGAGTGGAGCAGGGGTCTAAAGACACTGCATCTCAGTACTATATGGGGGGCTCCAGAGTGGAGCAGGGGTCTAAGACACTGCATCTCAGTACTATATGGGGGGCTCCAGCGTGGAGCAGGGTCTAAGACACTGCATCTCAGTACTATGTGGGGGTTCCCGAGTGGAGCAGGGGTCTAAGACATTGCATCTCAGTACTATGTGGGGGCTCCTGAGTGGAGCAGGGTCTAAAGACACTGCATCTCAGTACTATATGGGGGGCTCCAGAGTGGAGCAGGGTCTAAAGACACTGCATCTCAGTACTATATGGGGGGCTCCAGAGTGGAGCAGGGGTCTAAGACACTGCATCTCAGTACTATGTGGTGGGTTCCCGAGTGGAGCAGGGGTCTAAGACATTGCATCTCAGTACTATGTGGGGGGCTCCAGAGTGGAGCAGGGGTCTAAGACACTGCATCTCAGTACTATGTGGGAGGGGTTCCAGAGTGGAGCAGGGGTCTAAGACACTGCATCTCAGTACTATGTGGGAGGGGTTCCAGAGTGGAGCAGGGGTCTAAGACATTGTATCTCAGTACTATGTGGGGGGCTCCAGAGTGGAGCAGGGGTCTAAGACATTGCATCTCAGTACTATGTGGGGGGCTCCAGAGTGGAGCAGGGGTCTAAGACATTGCATCTCAGCACTATGTGGGGGGCTCCAGAGTGGAGCAGGGGTCTAAGACACTGCATCTCAGTACTATGTGGGAGGGGTTCCAGAGTGGAGCAGGGGTCTAAGACACTGCATCTCAGTGCTAGAGGTGTCACTACAGACCCTGGTTCAGTCACGGGCTGTATCACAACCGGCTGTGATCGGGAGTACCAAAGGGCGGCGCACAATTGGCACAGCGTCTTCCGGGTTAGGGGAGGGTTTGGCCGGGGTAGGCCGTCATTGTAAATAACAGTTTGTTCCTAACTGACATTCTTAACCTTAAACAAACGTTAAATTAAAAATACATTTAAAAAATGCCCAACCAGGCTGAATTCTTGTCCAATCTGTTTTGATAAACAAGTTCAGATTTGTGCCTACGCATAATTCATGAGGCCCCTGGAGCATCACTTTAATCCACAGATTCAAATGATGTTTGTCTGTTGTCGATTAGAATCAGATCAAGTCATCATCGCCATTACCTAATCCTCCGCCATTACCTAATCCTCCGCCATTACCTAATCCTCCGCCATTACCTAATCCTCCGCCATTACCTAATCCTCCGCCATTACCTAATCCTCCGCCATTACCTTTCCTTTCTCTAAACACTTATGAATTCAACTTCTTCTCCTCTTCAATCTGAACAAAAGGTCAGTGGAGGTCATCAGAACACAGTCCATACAGTTTATTAGGTAATGATAATAATAACATGTAGCTGTTGAGTTAGCTGTGCACAGCAGTCACTGTTTTACATAACAACATTGTTCTCACAGCATATGACATTAATTTGAAACAAATGCCGTTATTTGTCTAGTTAATAGAAAATCAACAGCACTACTCACTAAACAATCCCCCAAAAGCTGAATAGAAGACAGTGACATAGTGTGTGAGGAAAACTATACAAGTACTGCAATGTTATTGGTTGGACCAGTCCCCTGCAGACAGACAGAGAGATGACTAAACAAGCTTTATACTGTACCTAATGGCAACAGCTGTCAAATACATGAACATAGATTAGTGTACTTGAACATATTCAACATGTATGTCTGTCTTGATTTGTTAAACCCCTGCAAAATAGCTCCATGTAAAAGCAAGTCAAATATAGTAAGGCAGCTTTCAGAGCCATGTATAATCAGATCAGTGTGTAATTAGTAGAGTAGAGTAGAGCAGAGTAGAGCAGGCCACTAGCTTGTATTTGACATCACTCAGCAAAACACATTTAGATCCAATTGGAAAAAGTTGTGGTGCATCTCAATAATATGAAGTATCTTCTCCTCCTCCTTTCTTTTCCTTTCCTTCATCTGCACTATGGGAAAGGAATTAGAGTGGAGACACATTGGACGCGGTGGTTCAAGTCCCATCTCCACTACTCTGTCTACTTACGATCTCCCTCTCTACTCTCCTTCTGTCCTTTTGTCCTGTTCATTAATACAAAACATGAAAAGGCATCGGACCTCTGTTATCCTTTAGGAATAAAACACAAGAAAATGTGACTTTACAGGAGAGGAGAAGAAAAAGCTACCGAAGACTATTGAGATGCAGCCAGGGGCTTACAGACACGAAGTAAGGAAAGATAATGAGACAAGGAGACAATGTAGGGCACAAGGGGAAAATGTGGGGGACTAGGGGACAATGTAGAGGACTGGGGACAATGTAGGGTACAATGTAGGGGACTAGAAGACAATGTAGGGGACAATGTATGGGACAACGTAGGGGACAACGTAGGGGACAATGTAGAGGACTGGGGGATGACGTAGGGGACAATGTAGGGGACTAGAAGACAATGTAGGGGACAATGTAGGGGACTTGGGACAACGTAGGGGACTGAGGACAATGTAGGGGACAACGTAGGGGACAATGTAGAGGACTGGGGGATGACGTAGGGGACAATGTAGGGGACTAGAAGACAATGTAGGAGACAACGTAGGGGACTGGGGACATTGTAGGGGACTGGGACAACGCAGGGGACAACGTAGGGGACTAGGTGACAATGTAGGGGGACAACGCAGGGGACAAAGTAGGGGGACAATGTAGGGGACTAGGGGACAATGTAGGGGACTAGGGGACAAGGTAGGGGACAATGTAGAGGACTGGGGATGACGTAGGGGACAATGTAGGGGACTAGAAGACAATGTAGGGGACAATGTAGAGGACTGGGGGATGACGTAGGGGACAATGTAGGGGACTAGAAGACAATGTAGGAGACAACGTAGGGGACTGGGGATATTCTAGGGGACTGGGACAACGCAGGGGACAACGTAGGGGACAACGTAGGGGACTAGGTGACAATGTAGGGGACAACGTAGGGGACTAGGGGACAATGTAGGGGACAACACAGGGGACAAAGTAGGGGGACAATGTAGGGGACTAGGGGACAATGTAGGGGACAACGCAGGTGACAAAGTAGGGGACTAGGGGACAAGGTAGGGGACAATGTAGGGGACAACATAGGGGGGGCAGTAGTGTGTGTGTCAGCTGTCAGAGTGTTATACTCTCAGCTCCAAAGGGTAGGTTAATGTAGTCTCTCTATATATCAGATCCTTTCTGCCTGCGCTTGGAGGGGGGCACCAGGCGTGCTGGCAGCTCGGGTGGCAGACCATGCCCCTCTAACTTCACCTCAATCAGGTGGCTGGCCAGGGCAAACTCCTCATCATCCAGCATGCCATCTCGGTCCACATCCGACAGCTTCCAGATCCTCCCCAGGACGGAGTTTGGCAGCCGGGTGCTCACCATCCAGTCCCTGGCCTTGGTGCCACTCAGCTTGCCCTCGTTGGGCACCAGGTTGTAGAAGATCTCGTCATATTTGGGCTTGTCCTTGGTCACCACCCAGGCCATCTCGCCCCCATCCTCGCCCTCCTTCTCCACGTCTCCGAATGGGTCGTTCACAACGAAGGGCCCGGCGCGGGTTCCCAGGAAGGCCCCCCCCTGTACCCCTGGCTGCTCCCCCAGGTTGACCTCCTCCTGGCGCAGCAGGGGCATCAGCTTGGCGATGTCGGATGCCAGCAGCTCGTCCAGAGCAGCCATCAGGGACGGTTTCAGGGGCTTGAACTTACTGAAGTCATGGGTCAACAGCTGCTCCTGGATGGGAACAGAACAGAGCAAACAAGTCAGCCAATCAGTCCATCTGGGAAATTAAATGGCTTGCGAAAGTATTCACCCCCTTGACATTTTTCCTATTTTTCTTTGTCTTACAAACCTGGAAATAAAATGGATTTTGGGAGTTTGTATCATTTGATTTACACAACATGCCTACCACTTTGAAGAAGCAAAACATTTTTTTCTTGTGAGACAAACAAGAAATTAGACAAAAAACAGAAAACCTGAGCATGCATAACTATTCATCCCCAAGGTCAATACTTTGTAGAGCCACCTTTTGCAGCAATTACAGCTGCAAGTCTCTTGGGGTATGTCTCTATAAGCTTGGCACATCTAGCCACTGGGAGTTTTGCCCATACTTCAAGGCAAAACTGCTCCAGCTCCTACAAGTTGGATGGTTTCCACTGGTGTACAACAATCTTTAAGTCATACCACATGTTTTTAATTGGATAGGGGTCAGGGCTTTGACTAGACCATTCCAAGACATTTAAATGTTTCCCCTTAAACCACTCGCGTGTTGCTTTAGCAGTATGCTTAGGGTCATTGTCCTGCTGGAAGGTGAACCTCTGTCCCAGTCTCAAATCTCTGGAAGACTGAAACAGGATTCTCTTCAGAGTATCCCTGTATTTAGCACCATCCATCATTCCTTCAATTCTGACCAGTTTTCCAGTCCTTGCCGATGAAAAACATCCCCACAGGATGGTGTTCTCGGGGTGATGAGGCGTTGGGTTTGCGCAAAACATAGCATTTTCCTTGATGGCCAAAAAGCTCAATTTTAGTCTCATCTGACCAGAGTACCTTCTTCCATATGTTTAGGAAGTCTCCCACATGCCTTTTGGCAAACATCAAACATGTATGCTTATTTTTTTCTGGCCACTCTTCCGTAAAGCCCAGCTCTGTGGAGTGTACGGCTTAAAGTGGTCCTATGGACAGATACTCCAATCTCCACTGTGGAGCTTTGCAGCCCCTTCAGGGTTATCTTTGGTCTCTTTGTTTCCTCTCCGATTAATGTCCTCCTTGCCTGGTCTATGAGTTTTGGTGGGCGGTCCTCTCTTGTCAGGTTTGTTGTGGTGCCATATTCTTTCAATTTTTTATTAATGGATTTAATAGTGCTCTGTGGGATGTTCAAAGTTTCAGATTTATTTTTTAGAACCCAACCCTGATATGTCCTTCTCCATAACTTTGTACCTGACCTGTTTGGAGAGCTCCTTGGTCTTCATGGTGCCGCTTGCTTGATGGTGCCCCTTGCTTAGTGGTGTTGCAGATTCTGGGGTCTTTCAGAACAGGTGTATATATACTGAGATCATGTGACAGATCATGTGACACTTAAATAAAGTCCACCTGTGTAATTATGTGACTTCTGAAGGTAATTGGTTGCACCAGATCTTATTTAGGGGTTTCATAGCAAAGGGGGTGAATACATATGCATGCACCAATTTTCCGTTTAATTTTTTTTTAAATAAGTAATTTTTTTCATTTCACTTCACCAATTTGGACTATTTTGTGTATGTCCATTACATGAAGTCCAAATAAAATGCAACAAAATAGGAAAACCGCCAAGGGTGATGAATACTTTCGCAAGGCACTGTATGACTTAAAGATGGATTACTGAGGGATGCTGGACTTTTGCTATGGACATTGAGAAGTCTCACCTTTTCATAGAGGGGTCATATATATATATGTGTCACGGACACTGAAACCCAAATAGACTAAATATAAACAATATTTTGAATGTTTATATCAAAATAAAAAAATACGTTTTAAATCAACAAATGTTTTATACTACTTATCTAATTTTTTTATTTATTTTTTTATCATGTTGAGTGTTTTCAAATTGATGAAAAAAAAGACAGGCATGCAGACAGACAACCAGATAGACCTGCATCTTGGCGCAGTCAGGGAAGTCCCCAGCAGAGATGTGGTGTTGCAGCTGGATCTTGGAGAATATGACAGGAAGTTGGTAGATCAGGTTCTTCTTCCTGTTGTCCTTCCTGAAGGTTGGCATCTCCTTCTTCAGGTAACTTATGATGTGGGCATGCACCTGGAGGGTGGAGAGAGGGGGGAGGTAGAGAGAGAAAGAGGGGGGGCTAGTAACTTCAGCAAAGCCACTTTCTCCTCAATGTTTCAAACTGAGTCACCTTATTCTTTAGTACCTAGTCAGAAAGGTGTGGTTGCAGATTATATATATATATATATCTATATATTATATCTAGTAGATGAATGAGAGATAGAGGGAGGGAGATCCAGAGAGAGAGAGAGAACCTACCCTGACCAGTCGTGCCCTCTTCACCAGGTCGTTGAGTTTCCTGAGGGCTGCATTATGGGGAAGGTTCTGGATGTCACTAAACAGATCCTCCTCCTCCAGCTCAAACAGACGACGGTTATCAGGGACCAGCAGTGGTTCAGACCAGAATGACCCGATATACACCCTCACGACCTCTGGGGTGTTGAACACCTGTCAATCAATCGAAAGTATCCATGAAGCCCCTTTAACAGTTATCACAAAATGTTATACCCACTACACAACACCCTTTAGGTGATATACCCACTACCCACTCAACACAACCCTTTAGGTGATATACCCACTCAACACAACCCTCTAGCAGTAAGGCCAAATTCAATGTTTCATCCCCCCAAAAAGTATATATCTTTTTTATACCTAAAGGGGTCCTTCAATTCAAAATCAAATATCTATAATTCTATGTGTTAACCTCTTGAACCTCTGGCGGCAGTATTTCATTTTTGGATGAAAAACGTTCCCGATTTAAACAAGATATTTTGTCACGAAAAGATGCTCGAGTATGTTTTTTTTCTTTCTTTGGAAAGAAAACACTCTGACGTTTCCAAAACTGCAAAGATATTGTCTGTGAGTCAAATCAAATCAAATTTTATTTGTCACATACACATGGTTAGCAGATGTTAATGCGAGTGTAGCGAAATGCTTGTGCTTCTAGTTCCGACAATGCAGTGATAACCAACAAGTAATCTAACTAACAATTCCAAAACTACTGTCTTATACACAGTGTAAGGGGATAAAGAATATGTACATAAAGATATATGAATGAGTGATGGTACAGAGCAGCATACAGTAGATGGTATCGAGTACAGTATATACATATGAGATGAGTATGTAGACAAAGTAAACAAAGTGGCATAGTTAAAGTGGCTAGTGATACATGTATTACATAAGGATGCAGTCGATGATGTAGAGTACAGGATATACGTATGCATATGAGATGAATAATGTAGGGTAAGTAACATTATATAAGGTAGCATTGTTTAAAGTGGCTAGTGATATATTTACATCATTTCCCATCAATTCCCATTATTAAAGTGGCTGGAGTTGGGTCAGTGTCAATGACAGTGTGTTGGCAACAGCCACTCAATGTTAGTGGTGGCTGTTTAACAGTCTGATGGCCTTGAGATAGAAGCTGTTTTTCAGTCTCTCGGTCCCAGCTTTGATGCACCTGTACTGACCTCGCCTTCTGGATGATAGCGGGGTGAACAGGCAGTGGTTCGGGTGGTTGATGTCCTTGATGATCTTTATGGCCTTCCTGTAACATCGGGTGGTGTAGGTGTCCTGGAGGGCAGGTAGTTTGCCCCCGGTGATGCGTTGTGCAGACCTCACTACCCTCTGGAGAGCCTTACGGTTGAGGGCGGAGCAGTTGCCGTACCAGGCGGTGATACAGCCCGCCAGGATGCTCTCGATTGTGCATCTGTAGAAGTTTATGAGTGCTTTTGGTGACAAGCCAAATTTCTTCAGCCTCCTGAGGTTGAAGAGGCGCTGCTGCGCCTTCTTCACGACGCTGTCAGTGTGAGTGGACCAATTCAGTTTGTCTGTGATGTGTATGCCGAGGAACTTAAAACTTGCTACCCTCTCCACTACTGATCCATCGATGTGGATAGGGGGGTGTTCCCTCTGCTGTTTCCTGAAGTCCACAATCATCTCCTTAGTTTTGTTGACGTTGAGTGTGAGGTTATTTTCCTGACACCACACTCCGAGGGCCCTCACCTCCTCCCTGTAGGCCGTCTCGTCGTTGTTGGTAATCAAGCCTACCACTGTTGTGTCGTCCGCAAACTTGATGATTGAGTTGGAGGCGTGCATGGCCACGCAGTCGTGGGTGAACAGGGAGTACAGGAGAGGGCTCAGAACGCACCCTTGTGGGGCCCCCGTGTTGAGGATCAGCGGGGGGGAGATGTTGTTGCCTACCCTCACCACCTGGGGGTGGCCCGTCAGGAAGTCCAGAACCCAGTTGCACAGGGCGGGGTCGAGACCCAGGGTCTCGAGCTTGATGACGAGCTTGGAGGGTACTATGGTGTTGAATGCCGAGCTGTAGTCGATGAACAGCATTCTCACATAGGTATTCCTCTTGTCCAGGTGGGTTAGGGCAGTGTGCAGTGTGGTTGAGATTGCATCGTCTGTGGACCTATTTGGGCGGTAAGCAAATTGGAGTGGGTCTAGGGTGTCAGGTAGGGTGGAGGTGATATGGTCCTTGACTAGTCTCTCAAAGCACTTCATGATGACGGAAGTGAGTGCTACGGGGCGGTAGTCGTTTAGCTCAGTTACCTTAGCTTTCAGGAACAATGGTGGCCCTCTTGAAGCATGTGGGAACAGCAGACTGGTATAGGGATTGATTGAATATGTCCGTAAACACACCGGCCAGCTGGTCTGCGCATGCTCTGAGGGCGCGGCTGGGGATGCCGTCTGGGCCTGCAGCCTTGCGAGGGTTAACACGTTTAAATGTCTTACTCACCTCGGCTGCAGTGAAGGAGAGACCGCATGTTTTCGTTGCAGGCCGTGTCAGTGGCACTGTATTGTCCTCAAAGCGGGCAAAAAAGTTATTTAGTCTGCCTGGGAGCAAAACATCCTGGTCCGTGACTGGGCTGGGTTTCTTCTTGTAGTCCGTGATTGACTGTAGACCCTGCCACATGCCTCTTGTGTCTGAGCCGTTGAATTGAGATTCTACTTTGTCTCTGTACTGACGCTTAGCTTGTTTAATAGCCTTGCGGAGGGAATAGCTGCACTGTTTGTATTCGGTCATGTTGCCAGACACCTTGCCCTGATTAAAAGCAGTGGTTCGCGCTTTCAGTTTCACGCGAATGCTGCCATCAATCCACGGTTTCTGGTTAGGGAATGTTTTTATCGTTGCTATGGGAACGACATCTTCAACGCACGATCTAATGAACTCGCACACCGAATCAGCGTATTCGTCAATATTTTTATCTGACGCAATACGAAACATGTCCCAGTCCACGTGATGGAAGCAGTCTTGGAGTGTGGAGTCAGCTTGGTCTGACCAGCGTTGGACAGACCTCAGCGTGGCAGCCTCTTGTTTCAGTTTCTGCCTGTAGGCAGGGATCAACAAAATGGAGTCGTGGTCAGCTTTTCCGAAAGGGGGGCGGGGCAGGGCCTTATATGCGTCGCGGAAGTTAGAGTAACAGTGATCCAGGGTTTTACCACCCCTGGTTGCGCAATCGATATGCTGATAAAATTTAGGGAGTCTTGTTTTCAGATTAGCTTTGTTAAAATCCCCAGCTACAATGAATGCAGCCTCCGGATAAATGGTTTCCAGTTTGTAAAGAGTTAAATAAAGTTCGTTCAGAGCCATCGACGTGTCTGCTTGGGGGGGGGGATATATACGGCTGTGATTATAATCGAAGAGAATTCTCTTGGAAGATAATGCGGTCTACATTTGATTGTGAGGAATTCTAAATCAGGTGAACAGAAGGATTTGAGTTCCTGTATGTTTCCTTCATCACACCATGTCTCGTTAGTCATGAGGCATACGTCCCCGCCACTCTTCTTACCAGAAAGATGTTTGTTTCTGTCGGCGCGATGCGTGGAGAAACCCGTTGGCTGCACCGCATCGGATAGCGTCTTCCCAGTAAGCCATGTTTCCGTGAAGCAGAGAACGTTGCAGTCTCTGATGTCCCTCTGGAATGCTACCCTTGCTCGGATTTCATCAACCTTGTTGTCAAGAGACTGGACATTGGCAAGAAGAATGCTGGGGAGTGGTGCGTGATGTGCCCTTGTCCTGAGTCTGACCAGAAGACCGCTACGTTTCCCTCTTTTTCGGAGTCGTTTCCTTGGGTCGCTGCATGCGATCCATTCTGTTGTCCTGTTTGTAAGGCAGAACACAGGATCCGCGTCACGGAAAACATATTCTTGGTCGTACTGATGGTGAGTTGACGCTGATCTTATATTCAGTAGTTCTTCTCGACTGTATGTAATGAAACCTAAGATGACCTGGGGTACTAATGTAAGAAATAACACGTAAAAAAAAAAAAAAAACTGCATAGTTTCCTAGGAACGCGAAGCGAGGCGGCCATCTCTGTCGGCGCCGGAAGAACTAATGCTACAGGCGAAACCAAGATGAAATTTCATACAGGAAGTGAGACAGATTTTGGAGGCGCTGTGTTCCAATGTCTCCTTATATGGCTGTGTATGCGCAAGGAATGAGCCTACACTTTCTGTCGTTTCCCCAAGGTGTTTGCAGCATTGTGACGTATTTATAGGCATATCATTGGAAAATTGACCATAAGAGACTACATTTACCAGGTGTCCGCTCGGTGTCCTCCGTCGAAACTATTGCGTAATCTCCAGGTGTGTGCATTTTTCCATTTTGAACAGAGGAGAAACCAAACTGCCACGAGTGATTTATCATCGAATAGATATGTGAAAAACACCTTGAGGATTGATTCTAAACAATGTTTGCCATGTTTCTGTCGATATTATGGAGTTAATTTGGAAAAAAGTTTGCGTTGTAATGACTGAATTTTCAGGGTTTTTTCTTAGCCAAACGTGATGAACAAAACGGAGCAATTTCTCCTACACAAATAATCTTTTTGGAAAAACTGAACATTTGCTATCTAACTGAGAGTCTCCTCATTGAAAAGATCCGAAGTTCTTCAAAGGTAAATTATTTTATTTTAATGCTTTTCTTGTTTTTGTGAAAATGTTGCCTGCTGAATGCTAGGCTTAATACTGTGCTAGCTATCAATACTCTTACACAAATACTTGTGTAGCTATGGTTGAAAAGCATTTTTTGAAAATCTGAGATGACAGTATTGTTAACAAAAGGCGAAGCTTGTGAGCCAACTAGCTTTAAGCACCAACTGTCAGAGCATCTTACAGATTACTGCACCTGTACATAGCCCACCTATAATTTAGCCCAAACAACTACCTCTTTCCCAACTGTATTTAATTTATTTATTTATTTATTTTGCTCCTTTGCACCCCATTATTTTTATTTCTACTTTGCACATTCTTCCATTGCAAAACTACCATTCCAGTGTTTTACTTGCTATATTGTATTTACTTTGCCACCATGGCCTTTTTTGCCTTTACCTCCCTTCTCACCTAATTTGCTCACATTGTATATAGACTTGTTTATACTGTATTATTGACTGTATGTTTGTTTTACTCCATGTGTAACTCTGTGTCGTTGTATGTGTCGAACTGCTTTGCTTTATCTTGGCCAGGTCGCAATTGTAAATGAGAACTTGTTCTCAACTTGCCTACCTGGTTAAATAAAGGTGAAATAAAAATAAATAAATAAATAAATATATTTATTTCATTTCATTTGCGATTTTCATGATTAGTTAACGTTGCGTTATGGTAATGAGCTTGAGGCTATAATTACGCTCCCGGATACGGGATTGCTCGTCGCAACAGGTTAACTTAGTATAACCCCCCTTATACAAAGTGTAATTAATAACTTCACCATGCTCAAAGGGATATTCAATATCTGCTGTTTTAATTTTTACCTATCTACCCTTCTTTGTGAGGCGAAAAAACCTTCCTGGTCTTTGTGGTTGAATCTGTTTGAAATTCACTGCTCGACTGAGGGACCTTACAGATAATTCTATGTGTGGGATACGGAGATGAGGTAGTCATTAAAAAATCATGTTAAACAGTATTATTGCACACAGAGTGAGTCCATGCAACTTATTATGTGACTTGTTAAGCACAATTTTCCTCCTGAACGTATTTAGGGTTGCCATAACAACGGGGTTGAATACTTATTGACTCAAGACTTTTCAGCTTTTCATTTTTTATTAATTTGTACAAATATCTAAAAACATATTTCCACTTTGGCATTATGGGGTATTGTGTTTAGGCCAGTGACACAACATGTGGAAAACGTCAAGGGGTTTGTACACTTTCTCAAGGAACTGGTTGAATATTTATTGTTCAGTGATTGTTTTGACTAGTTTGTTGGGACTAGTCTGGGAGTTTGTTAGGTTGAATGAGGAAGACACATTTCAGTTGAATGCATTCAGTTGTACAACTGACTAGATATCCCCCTTCATATCTCCCTGACATATTACATAATTTATGCAGCAGCATAAAATACATTTTTGGACTCACCTTGTTGTGCTGTGCTCACTTGAACAAGAAGGTGGTGTGGCGGTCTTTTGTGGGCAAATTTTATCAACAAACTTTGTCAAAGTCTGGCATTCTCTGGATTTATGGTGCTTTCAAGACAACTGGAAACTCTGAAGAAAACAAGGTTGAATCATGACATCAGTGATCTTCAGATCAGAGCTCTAGAAAGAGGCCAGTGTTCACGACTTGGAATACCGAGTTGGATGACTGTTCCCAGTCGGAGCTAATTGTTTTCTTAAACTCACTGAAGTCTGAGATTTCCCAGTTCAGAGTTACCAGTTGTTTTGAACTTGGCAGAAGTCATGCTGGATTGACTGGATGGCCAATGTATTCAACCTTTTCTGGCCCATGGTGTTGAATGTTCATAATTTTAAGCTTGGAAAAGAGACCCTTAAACCCAGACTTGGACCACACATCCTCTCCACTGAATAGCAGGCTAGTGATTACTTTGCAACACTTGCAGTTAGCCACTGATTCCTTCCGAACCACTTATTGTTGAATTTGCAATTTCCAACTTGTTTTGTAATGTTTGTCGAATGGCCAATGAGCACCGGCACGTTTTATCTATAATATCTCTTCATAATTTCTCTTCATATGACAAGGATTGAAAAGATTTTGCCAGTAGATTGTCGACTTGATTCATGATGACAGCTAGCTTGCTAGCTAAGATTTTAGAAAGTATGATGTTGACATGATCAGTCCAATCAAAGCTACGGTTGACCTGCCCTGAGGGTCACTGCTGTGTATAGGTCTGTATCATTTTTACTATGACTGTAGGAAAGTAATTTCCCTTGGGGCTGAATAAAGATCTCCTCTCACCTTGCCCAGAGACCACATTAGAGCTCCGTAGATTCTCATCAACTGTTGTGTTCCCACCATGTCAGCCTTGTTCAGGACAACGCGCAGTTTCTCCTCATTACCACGCAGCGCTCCGATGGCCTCGGAGAACTCATCACTGATCTCCAACTTGTGGGCGTCGAACAGGAGGATGATACGGTCAACGCGCTCTGCAAACCATCGCAGCACCGCTGGGAAGTCATAGCCTGAAGAGAGTTAGGGGTCAGGGAACACAGAGGGTTTCTCAGATGATTCAAAGATTATAGTGAAAAATAGATGAGTCTTACATTTTTAGATTTGCAACATGGTGAGAACAAAAATTATGCTGAAAGAAATAATGAATGTTTTTGTAATACACAATGAACTGTAATACACAATGAAGTAGCACAAAGGGTGGAGAAGGGTGGAAGAAGGGAGGAGGAGAAGGGTGGAAGAAGGGAGGAGGAGAAGGTTGGAAGAATGGAGGGGGAGAAGGGTGGAAGAGAAGGGTGGAAGAAGGGAGGAGGAGAAGGGTGGAAGAAGGGAGGAGGAGAAGGGTGGAAGAAGGGAGGAGGAGAAGGGTGGAAGAAGGGAGGAGGAGAAGGGTGGAGGAGGAAGGGAGGATGAGAAGGGAGGAGGAGGAGAAGGGAGGAGGAGAAGGGTGGAAGAAGGGTGGAGGAGAAGGGTGGAAGAAGGGAGGAGGAGAAGGGTGGAAGAAGGAAGAAGGGAGGAAGAAGGGAGGAGGAGAAGGGTGGAAGAAGGGAGGAGGAGAAGGGTGGAAGAAGGGAGGAGAAGGATGGGAAAAGGGAGGAGGATTAGGGTGGAGGAAGAGATGGGAAAGGAAGGGGAGGGTGTATTTATCGATCTGTGTCTTTATCTGTGTGTGTGTCATTATCTATCTATCTGTGTGTGTGTCATTATCTATCTATCTGTGTGTGTGTCTTTCAATCAATCTGTGTGTGTGTGTGTGTGTGTGTCTTTCAATCAATCTGTGTGTGTAATCTATCCTCCTCTCCCCTGTGTGTCTTTCAATCAATCTGTGTGTGTGTGTCTTTCAATCAATCTGTGTGTGTGTGTCTTTCAATCAATCTGTGTGTGTGTGGTCTATCTGGGTGTGTATCTGTGTCTTTATCTCTGTGTGTGTGTGTGTGTGTGTGTGTGTCTTTATCTGTGTATGTGTGTGTGTCTTTATCTGTGTGTTTGTCTTTCAATCAATCTGTGTGTGTGTGTGTGTGTGTGTGTGTGTGTGTGTGTGTGTGTGTGTGTGTGTGAGATAATCTATCTATATTTATCTGTGCACATCTCTCCTCACCTTGTCCCGTCCACTCCTGAGCCTTGCTCTTCTCACCTCGGCTCACCCTCTGTTTTGCTCCTGACAGGATCCCCGGCGTGTCGATAATGCTGATGCTCTCCAGGACCTGATTTGGCAGCTGGGCACACTGTAACCTATCACATGACAGTAGAAAAGGGAGCAGACATGCACAACAATCAAAACACCACACCACAATAAAAAAATACAGTAACACAACAACACTATAACACAATAACACAAAACAGTTGCACGATACCACACAATAAAAACCACAACACAATTACACACCACAAAAACACTAACGCAGAACAATAACACGATAACACACAATAGCACAACACAATAAAAAACCACCACAACACAGTAACACAACACCACAACACAGTAACACAACACCACAACACAATAACACAAAAAAACACCCCAACAACACAGTAACACAACACCACAACACAGTAACACAACACCACAACACAGTAACACAACACAGTAACACAACAACACAACACAGTAACACAACACCACAACACAGTAACACAACACCACAACACAGTAACACAACACAGTAACACAACACACCAGGGCACGATAACACAACACAGTAACACAACACACCAGGGCACGATAACACAACACAGTAACACAACACAGTAACACAACACACCAGGGCACGATAACACAACACACCAGGGCACGATAACACAACACACCAGGGCACGATAACACAACACACCAGGGCACGATAACACAACACACCAGGGCACGATAACACAACACACCAGGGCACGATAACACAACACACCAGGGCACGATAACACAACACACCAGGGCACAGTAACACAACACAGTAACACGCCACACAATAACACAAAAAAAACACCCCAACAACACAATAACACAACACACCAGGGCACGATAACACAACACAATAACAGAACACCACAACAAGACAATAACACTACACAAAAAAACACCAACATCACAACACAAGACAATAACATAATACAATGACACAAGACAATAACACTACACAAATAGCACAACATGAATAAGTTAGAGTAATGAACATCTATAGTTTACCCACAGGTTGCTTTCAGATTATTCAAGCCAGGGCAGCTTTCCAACATTCCACTAAACGGCCCCCAACCCCCTCCCATCCAGACCCCATCCAGTCCTGCCTCCATCCCGTCCAGCCCCCATCCCGTCCATCAGTTAGCATCAATGGAAAGAATGTGGATAATGTAGGAACACGGTTATTAGCCATCATCACGGTAACAGCTAAACGTGATCTAAGAACCAGACCAAGGCTACGTCCCAAATGGCACCCTATTCTATATACTGTAGTGCACTACTTTTGAAAGGTAGTAAACTAATGAATAGGGTGCCATTTGGTATGCAGACTACACTGTGGTATTGCTGCTGTACTGGAGCCCTCCCTGCCCAGGACCCATTGTGTTCCAACAGGGCTCTCAATGCTCTGGGCTTCCTGAAGGAAAACGGTCTCCTGTGTCAGAGCCACAACAATAGGATCTGCTAATGAGCGACCACTAACAACAACACCGCTACTTCCTGATTAAGATGGCTTTAACTAGACCAGCACTTCACCGGACAGGAAGGACGCCGCAAACAGAGAGAGAAACACCTACTGTCATTGTCCGAGCCGAAACCATACGAAAACAACGTTGGACACTTTATGGAACACAAAGCCTTCACTATCTCATCCTGGAATATCCCAGGCCTGAGGTCATCTTCCTTTAGCCTATAGAGCAGGAACCTGGACTTCACCAGAAAAATTAGAAATACAGACATTGTCATCCTACAAGAGACATGGTATAGAGGAGATGTACGCACTGGTTGCCCCCTAGGTTAAAGGGAGCTGGTATTCCCATCCACTACCTGGAATAAAACAGGAAAGACACTCAGGGGGTATGCTAATTTGATATAGGGTTAGACTATTAAATTAGTCAAAACAGGAACATTGTACATTTGGCTAGAAATTCAAAAAGGAAATGATCTCAGAGAAAAATGTCCTCAAGTGTGCTACCTATATCCCCCCAATAGAATCTCCATACTTTAACGATGACAGCTTCTCCATCCTAGAGGGGTAGATCAACCATTTCCAGGCTCAGAGACATGTAACAGCTAAACACTAGGTCTGTGGCGACCTAAATGCCAGAACTGGACAAGAACCTGACACTCTCAGCACACAGGGGGACAAACACCTACCTGGAGGTGACAGTATTCCCTCCCAAATATGCCCCCCTTGACACAACTATGACAAAACAACCTACAAAAAAGTTGGTCAAAACTCCTGCAGCTCTGTCGCATCCTGGGTCTGTACATAGTCAATGGTAGGCTTAGAGGGGACTCCTATGGTAGGTACACCTATAGCTCATCTCTTGGCAGTAGTACTGTAGATTACTTTATCACTGACCTCAACCCAGAGTCTTTCAGAGCGTTCACAGTCAGCACACTGACACCCCTATCAGATCACAGTAAAATCACAGTCTACCTGAACAGAGCAATGCTCAGTCATGAGGCATCAAAGACAAAAGGAACTGAATATTATTAAGAAATACTATAGATGGAAGGAAAGTAGTGTCGAAACCTACCGAAAAACAATCAGGCAACGAGAAATTAAATAAAACGTTTCACTGTAATAATGATGGTGTAAACTTACCAGTAGAAGGCCTAAATAGTATATTTTACCTTTCAGCTTCCCTATCAAATCTAAAAATGTCAAGCAGAAAGAAATTGAGAAACCTATCCAACCAAAAACATAAAGACCCAGAAAACCTGAGCCTACACCTGAGCCTACACCTGAGCCTACACCTGAGCCTACACCTGAGCCTACACCTGAGCCTACACCTTCACTATGGTGAATCACAAAAACAATACAGAAATACACTACAGAAAAAGAAGGAACGGCACATCAGAAATCAGCTCAGTGTAAGTGAAGAATCCATAGAGAATCTAACCACTTCTGGGAAAATTGGAACACACTAAACAAACAATACGAAGAGTTATCTATCCAAAATGGAGATGTATGGATAAACCACTTATCCAATCTGCTTGTCTTTATAACAAATAATAAATAGCAAAAACATACAGAACCAATTACAAATGTTAGAATCAATTATTAAAGACTACCAGAACCCACTAAATTCTCCAACTAAATTGAATGAACTACAGGACAAAATATAACCCTCCTACCCAAAAAGGCCTGTGGTGTTGATGTTACCCTAAATGAAATGATAAAATATACAGACCACAAATTCCAATTGGCTATACTTAAACTCTAACATCATCCTTAGCTCTGTCATCTTCCCCAATGTTTGAAACCAAGGACTGATCACCCTAATCCACAAAGTGGAGACAAATTCGACCCCAATAACTACCGTGGGATATGCGTCAACAACAACCTTGGGGAAATCCTCTACATTATCATTAACAGCAGACTCGTACATTTCCTCAGTGAAAACAATGTGCTGCGCAAATGTCAAATTGGTTTCACCAAATTACCTAACGACAGGCTCCCTTACTTATTCACCCTAATTGACAAACTAACCAAAACAAAGGCAAAGCCTTCTCATGATTTGTTGTTTTCAAAAAAGCTTGACTCAATTTGGCATGAGAGTCTGCTATACAAACAAATTGACAAGGACACTAGAACAGTCTGCAGCACCCGGCCTCACCCAAATAGAATCTTAGGTCAAATGTCTATTGTTTACTGATGATCTGGGGCTTCTGTCCCCAACCAAGGAGGGCCTACAGCATCACATATATCTTCTGCACATATTCTGTCAGACCTGGGCCCTGACAGTAAATCTCAGTAAGACAAAAATACTGGTGTTCCAAAAAAGGTCCAGTTGCACAAATACAAATTCCATCTAGATGCCGTTGCCCTAGAGCACACAAAAAAACGACACATACCTCAGCCTAAACATCAGCTCCACAGGTAACTTTCACAAAGCTGTGAATGATCCGAGAGACCAGGTAAGAAGGGCCTTCTACGCCATCAAATGGAATATCAAATTTGACATACAATTAGGATCTAGCAACAAATACTTGAATCAGTTATAGAACCCATTGCCCTTCATGGTTGTGAGGTCTGGGGTCCACTCAACAAACAAGAATTCACAAAATGGGACAAACACCAAAGAGTAGCAGTGATCCAGTGTTTTTCCAGGGCGAGTGCTACAGTCAATATGCTGATAGAATTTAGGTAGTCTTGTTCTCAAATGTGCTTTGTTAAAATCCCCAGCTACAATAAATGCAGCCTCAGGATATTTGGTTTCCAGTTTGCATAAAGTCCAGTAAAGTTCCTTGAGGGCCATCGTGGTATTGGCTTGAGGAGGGATATGCACGGCTGTGACAATAACCGGATGGTAGTTCCCTTGGGAGATAAGGAACAAAAGGACTTGAGTTCCTGTTTGTTGTTACAATTACACCATGAGTCATTAATCATGAAGAATACACCCCCGCCCATCTTCCTGAAGTGATGTTTATTCCTGTCGGCGCAACACACAAAGAATCCAGGTGCCTGTATCGATTCCGACAGCATATCCCAAAAGAACAATGTTTCCATGAAACTGAGTATGTTACAATCCCTGATGTCTCTCTGGAAAGCCCTGATTTCGTTGACCTTGTTATCTAGAGACTGGATATTCGCAAGTAATATACTCAGAAGTGGTGGGTGGTGTGTACTCCTCCGAAGTCTGACCAGAAGACCGCTCCGTCTTCCTCTTCTCTGGCGGCGTTGTTTTGGGTCGGCCTCTGGATTCAGTTCAAATGCACTGGGTGGTTCGGACAAAGTATCCGATTCGGGGAAGTCGTATTCCTGGTAAGTTGATGTCGGTCTGATATCTAATAGTTCTTCCCGGCTGTTTGTAATGCCACAAGATTTTCTGGGCTAACAATGTAAAAACAAAGTACTGAAAAGTTTCCTAAGGACTAGAATATAGGCAGCCCTTTCTGTCGGCGCCATCTTGGAAATGAGTTCGTAGCAATGCCAATATAATGGTACAGCTATATGGACACAATCACTATGGTACTTTTTAAATGGTGAGTTTACAAACAAATATTTTGATAAATAGAATTGAAAGTTGTGTCTCATTATGGTAAGTGGTGAAATAAGTAAAGCCAGTTGGCTTAGCAGATAATAAGAAAAGACGATCAGTATTTACCGAGCTAAAAGAGAAGGAATATAATATCTATTGTTTACAGGAAACTCATTCAACAATTTTAGATGAAGTTGTGTGGAAAAAAGGAATGGGGGGGGATCAAAATATATTTCTCCCATGTGCAAAGAAATTCAAAATGGTAACGATATTAACCTCTTCAGTCGACCCTCTACTTTTTTGAACATTTTGTTAAAAATCGCGCAACATTTCAGCGCCCTGCTACTCATGCCAGGAATATAGTACGTTCATATGGTTAGAATGTGTGGATAGGAAACCCTCGGACGTTTTTAAAACTGGTTAAATCACGACTGTGGCTATTACATAACGTGCGTTACATCGGAAAGCGCAGGAAAACCTGATCACAGAAAATGGAAATAAATATCCTTGCGCCACTTCCAGCAATTGTTAACAGTGAGCCGAATTAGATAAGACCGAGCATTCAACTCCCACAGCATCCCCATGTTGTCGAGTATCTTGTGAATTTAATCATCTTTGATTCTTGGTTGAACCGAAAGAGGGGCACCGCTTACCTCCGGTCTCCGCCCAGATCATTCCGGAAGAGCTCTCTCCTGAAATTTTTTCCAAGACGACAGCTAATGATATTTACATCGCCTACGGATGATTTTTATCGCTTATTAACGTTTACTAATACCTAAAGTAGCATTACAAACGTATTTCGAAGTGTTTTGTGAAAGTTTATCGTCTACTTTTTGAATTTTAAAAATGACGTTACGTTGTGAAATCGCTGTTTTTTTCGTTTATCACACAGTCTACATATAACGATATCTTGGCTTTATATGGCCCGATTTAATCGAAATAAAGACCCAATAGTGTTTATGGGACATCTAGGAGTGCCAACAAAGAAGATGGTGAAAGGTAATGACTGTTTTCTATTTTATTGTGCGGTTTGTGTAACGCCAAAATGCTAATTATTTTGTTTACGTCCCCTGCTGTGCTTTTCTGTTGTAGTGTATTGGTGCATGCTATCAGATAATAGCTTCTCATGCTGTCGCCGAAAAGCATTTTAAAAATCGGACTTGTTGCCTGGATTCACAACGAGTGTAGCTTTAATTTGATACCCTGCATGTGTATTTTAATGAACTTTTGAGTTTTAACTAATACTATTAGCATTTAGCGTAGCGCATTTGCATTTCCAGAGCTCTAGTTGGGACGCAAGCGTCCCAAGTAGAGGCAACAGGTTAATTAACAGTAATTTTGATCCAAATGTGCAAATTATCCATACAGATCCAGAAGATTATTTTAAATATGTTATTGGACCATAAACAGATTTGTCTCCTTAATCTATACAGTCCAAATAATTATGATCATGGCTTCTTAATGTATCAACCCTACAAGCAACACTGGACTCTATTATTATGGTGGGAGATTATAATACCGTTTTAAATACCTCAATGGACCATAAAGGAAATCACACTACACACAATCACTCCCATGCTCTTTAGAAAATCACAAATATATTTGAACCAGTGGATATATGGAGACTTTAAAATCCTGATCTAGTGAGATATACAGTTGAAGTCAGAAGTTTACATACACTAGCTTGGAGTCATTCAAACACGTTTTTCAACCACTCCACAAATTTCTTGTTAATTAACAAACTATAGTTTTGGCAAGTTGGTTAGGACATCTACTTTGTGCATGACAAGTACTTTTTCCAACAATTGTTTACAGACAGATTATTTCACTGTATCAAAATTCCAGTTTACATACACTAAGTTGACTGTACCTTTAAACAGCTTGGAAAATTCCAGAAAATGATGTCATGGCTTCAGAAGCTTCGGAAAGGCTAATTGAAACCATTTGAGTCAATTAAAGGTGTACCTGAGGATGTATTTCAAGGCCTACCCTCAAACTCAGTGGCTCTTTGCTTGGCATCATGGGGAAATCAAAAGTGGGAAAATGGGAAAATCAAAAGTCCACAAGTCTGGTTCATCCTTGGGAACAATTTCCAAAGAGAGGCACAGAATAAGTTAGTTAGAGGGAAAACAAAAAGAAATGGAGGAACTTATTCAAGAAAGATCAACTGTAATATTATAAAAATAAAGCAAACTAGATGGAATATGGGGTAAAATACACCAAATTATGTTTTAATCTTCAACATGGAAATCGCGCACCAGCGACTCCTGTGGCGGGCCGGGCACAGTGCACGCTAACCAAGGTTGCCAGGTGCAGAAGCAGTGCAGCTTGGTTGTGTATCGGAGTACGCATGACTTTCAACCATCGTCTCTCCCGAGCCCGTACGGGAGTTGTAGCGATGAGACAAGATAGTAGCTACTAAAACAATTGGATACCACAAAATTGGGGAGAAAAAGGGGTAAAAAAAAAAGATGACCTCTTTCCCAAAATCACATTCCCTAAGCATTTTATTAAACTGATCAAAAAACACACTTTTTACCCATTCTAATGAGGATAAAAGACATTTGGGTCGACAGTGTAACGTTCAGGCCAATACATTCTAGTTCATTATCACATGACCACTCAATTTGTTTACATCGGATATGTTCTTTAATGTAAATCATCACACCCCCTCCTCATCCTCCAATCCTGTCTCTCCTGAAGACATTGTAGCCAATCACAATCACAGCAGCATTTGGAGAGTTTTTATGGAGCCATGTCTCTTTGAGACAGAGGAAGTCAAGGTTGGAGTCTATGTAGATGTTGAATTTGATCACTTTTTGGAATGACACTACGAATGTTCAAGTAGTGCCCCCCTAGTAGTCCCTTGGGCTTAGCTCGTGGGTCCCAGATGACTAGAGAGTGATTGATACATTAAAAAAAGTTAGATTTTCTGTGTTTTCTGACGGCTGGGTTTAGGCCGTTTTGTTTCGTTTTGATTCATTGACAATCCCTCCCACCTGCACTGGATGCGGGGAACCAACTAAAACAGCTTGCCCACCAGAAGCAGAGTCAGGGATCGCATATAGCGACGTGGGTATGTTTGAAGAGTCTAAATCTATCCTGGAGCCAGGTGAGTCGAGAGAAACCATGGGACCATAGCACTCATCCACTTCCACAGCGGGCGACGATCAGTGGACGAGGCCATCCACTGCTTTCCACTCCGGTGAGTATTACTTTTTATAGCTACTGTTTACCGGCCTGCTGGGCCATATGCAGCGTTCCTCACGTAATTCCGATTGGATCTTGTAGTCATGGCAGATAATATTCAAATTTTTGGTGACTTTAATATTCACATGGAAAAGTCCACAGGCCCACTCCAAAAGGCTTTCGGAGCCATCATCGACCCAGTGGGTGTTGTCCAACATGTCTCCAGACCTACTCACTGCTAGTTTTGTCCCATGGAATAAATGTTGTGGATCTTAATGTTTTACTCATAATCCTAGATTATCGGACCACCATTTTATTACGTTTGCAATTCCAACAAATAATCTGCTCAGACCCCAACCAAGAAGCATCAAAAGCTGTGCAAAAATTATCAGACAACCCAAAGATTCCTAGATGCCCTTCCAGACTCCCTCCACCTACCCAAGGACATCAAGAGTACAAAAATCGGTTAACCACCTAACTGAGGAACTAAATGTAACCTTGCGTAATAGCCTAGATGCAGTCGCACCCCTAAAACAAAAAACATTTATCATAAGAAACTAGCTCCCTGGTGTACAGAAAATACTCGAGTCCTGAAGTTGGAACGGAAATGGCGCTACACCAAACTGGAAGTCTTCCCTATTAGTTTGGAAAGACAGTACCATGTAGCATCGAAGAGCCCTCACTGTTCCTCAATCATCCTATTTTTCCAACTAAATTGAGGAGAATAAGAACAATCCTGAATACATTTTTGATACCGTCGCAAAGCTAACTGAAAAGCAGCATTCCCCAAGAGAGGATGGCTTGCACTTCAGCAGTGATAAATTCATGAACTTCTTTGAGGAAAAGATCTTGATCATCAGAAATCAAATTACGGACTCCTCTTTAAATCTGCGTATTCCTCCAAAGCTCAGTTGGCCTGAGTCTGCACAACAATGCCAGGACCTAGGGTCAAGGGAGACACTCACGTTGTTTAATACTATATCTCTTGACACATTGATGAAAATAGTCATGGCCTCTAAACCGTCAAGCTTCAAACTGGACCCTATTCCAAAAAATACCCTATTCCAAGCACTTCCCGTGCTTGGCCTTCTTTTATTGAACATAATAAACGGCTCCCTGTCCACCGGATGTGTATAGTAATAAAGCCTCTCTTGAAAAAGTCAAACCCAGAATAAAAAAAATAATCGGCCTATATCGAATCTCCCATTCCTCTCAAAAACATTTGAAAAATCTGTTGCGCAGCAACTCACTGCCTTCCTGAAGAAACACAATGTATACAAATGGCTTCAGTCTGGTTTTAGACCCCATCATAGCACTGAGACTGCTCTTGTGAAGGTGGTAAACAACCTATTAACCTCTTTCAGCTAGGGGGCACTATTTTTATGTTTGGAAAAATAACGTTCCCAAAGTAAACGGCCTATTTCTCATGCACAGATGCTAGAATATGCATATAATTCACAGATTAGGATAGGAAACACTCTAAAGTTTCCAAAACTGTCAATATTGTCTGTGAGTATAACAGAACTGATATTGCAGGCAAAAACCTGAGGAAAATCAAACCAGGAAGTGGCTTCTATTTTGAAAGCTCCATGTTCCATAGCCTGCCTTCGCTCCATTTAAAGAGATATCAGCCAGATTCCTTGTCCTACGGCTTCCTCAAGGTGTCAGTCTTTAGACAGTTTCAAAATCTCCCATTTTATTTTGAAAAATGAGCGAGTTTTGTTTGCGCAACAGAGCTTGGGCAGCCATCGTCTCTCCCTCTCCTACTGAAAAAGACAGTGCCGGTTGATATAATCTATAATATATATTTTAAAAACAACCTGAGGATTGGTAAAAAAAAAAAAATGTTATATGTTTCTGTGGACATTACGGATAGTATTTGGAATTTTCATCTGCGTTGTCGTGACCACTCGAGCCTTTGGATTTCTGAACATAACGCGCCAAACAAACTGAGGTATTTTGGGTATAAAAATAATCTTTATGGAACAAAAGGAACATTTGTGTAACTGGGAGTCTCGTGAGTGAAAACATCCAAAGATCAAAGGTAAGCGATTCATTTTACTGCTTTCTGATTTTCGTGACCAAGCTACTTTGATGCTAGGTGTTCATAATGTTTGGTCTAGTGATCGATAAACTTACACAAATGCTTGGATTGATTTCGCTGTAAAGGATATTTTCAAAATCTGGTGGATTAACAAAATGCTAAGCTGTGATTTTTAGTAATATTATTTGAATGTGGCGCTCTGCAATTCAGCGGTTATTGATGACAATTATCCCGCTAAAGGGATGGATAGCGTCAAGAAGTTAATGGTGTCAGATCAAGGCTCTGCATCTGTCCTCATGCTGCTTTTTATACCGTCGATCACCACATTCTATTGGAGAGATTGGAAACACAAATTGGTCTACACGGACAAGTTCTGGCCTGGTTTAGATCTTGTATCGGGAAGATATCAGTTTGTCTCTGTGGATGGTTTGTCCTCTGAAAAATCAACAGTAAATGTTGGTGTTCTTCAAGGTTCCGTTGATGGACCTCTATTATTTTCACTGTATATTTTACCTCTTGGTGATGTAATTCGGAAACAATGTTAACTTTCACTGCTATGCGGACGATACACAGCTGTACATTTTGACGAAACATGGTTAAGCCTATGAAAAGCCAACTGACATTTACTCCTGAGTGCTGACCTGTTGCACCCTCTACAACCACTGTGATTACTATTATTTTACCCTGCTGGTCATCTATGAACATTTGAACATCTTGGCCATGTGCTGTTATAATCTCCACCTGGCACAGCCAGAAGAGGACTGACCACCCCTCAGAGCCTGGTTCCTCTCTAGGTTCTTCCTAGGTTCCTGCCTTTCTAGGGAGTTTTTCCTAGCCACCGTGATTCTACGTCTGCATTGCTTGCTGTTTGGGGTTTAGGCTGAGTTTCTGTATAGCACTTTGTGACATCGGCTGATGTATAAAGTGCTTCATAAATACATTTGATTGATTGATATGGCTTCAGTAATTCTAGTGTTCGACTCCTATAGTTGATATGGCTTCAGTAATTCTAGTGTTCGACTCCTACAGTTGACATGGCTTCAGTAATTCTAGTGTTCGACTCCTATAGTTGATATGGCTTCAGTAATTCTAGTGTTCGACTCCTATAGTTGATATGGCTTCAGTAATTCTAGTGTTCGACTCCTATAGTTGATATGGCTTCAGTAATTCTAGTGTTCGACTCCTATAGTTTATATGGCTTCAGTAATTCTAGTGTTCGACTCCTACAGTTGACATGGCTTCAGTAATTCTAGTGTTCGACTCCTATAGTTGACATGGCTTCAGTAATTCTAGTGTTTGAGTCCTACAGTTGATATGGCTTCAGTATAACAAACATAGCTTCCACAGCTTGCCTCAACAGAAGGTCTCCCTCTGAAAGAGGGCATCACAGACTACAGGATAAACACACTAGAGCAGAGGATAGTACCTCAGGGGGATTCAGCCCCGTAACGCCAGATATCGCTCCCTTTCTCAAGTCCCTCCCCACTCTGAAATTTGGGACGGACACTTGAAATTCCACAGAGCAAAAAACAGATTTTCTGTTCTCTCCCTTCCTGGCTCTTCTTTCATTGGAGGAGGTGGTGAGGGCAGGGGGTGGATCTCATTGGCTTAGTTTCTCACGTTTTTCATCCTCATCTCCCCCTTCCAAAAGAAGGACCATTCTAGAATATTTAAAAACCTTCATTATGGATTTCATCCTGTACTCACCTGTTCAGGAAGGTGTTTCCAAAGGGGTTGAGATTGCGGAAGGGTTTGTTGGGGTCGACGATGAGAGCGTTGCCTGGGATAACTCCCTCCACCTCGCCGTGCATGATGGCTGTGAAACAGTCAGTGGTGGGCTCTGGTCCTATCCTGCTTCCTGGGATATCCTGCTCCAACACATACCTGACGCAGAGAGAGAGGAACATATTCACATTAAACTGTGTTGTTAAAACCAATGCGTTTCAGCGTGTAGCCTTAATCAGTGTTTTTATCTGAGCCAGACTCACACAGACAAACAAACGCCACCACGTTAGCCAGACGCACACAGACAAACAAACGCCACCACGTTAGCCAGACGCACACATTGGAGCAGGTGCTTATCAAAACATTACATCAAAGCCATGTTTGTTTTGCAGTATAAGACAGATAAAAAAAAAATTTTTAAACATTCAGGAAGAATATCTGTCCCTGTAACGAACTTGACAGCTACTGTATATCTGAATGGCTACTTGATGAAACTGCTTGAGAAATCTGCTTTATCCAAAGCCATAGGAGTTTTGTCGTGATTCCTATGTTGATGATAAATCATATTTGCTGCTCTGTGGTGTGTAATGAGGAGCAACCAGACGCTGCTGGTCTGTGGTGTGTAATGAGGAGCAACCAGACGCTGCTGGTCTGTGGTGTGTAATGAGGAGCAACCAGACGCTGCTGGTCTGTGGTGTGTAATGAGGAGCAAACAGACGCTGCTGGTCTGTGGTGTGTAATGAGGAGCAACTAGACGCTGCTGGTCTGTGGTGTGTAATGAGGAGCAACCAGACGCTGCTGGTCTGTGGTGTGTAATGAGGAGCAACCAGACGCTGCTGGTCTGTGGTGTGTAATGAGGAGCAACCAGACGCTGCTGGTCTGTGGTGAGTAATGAGGAGCAACCAGACGCTGCTGGTCTGTGGTGTGTAATGAGGAGCAACCAGACGCTGCTGGTCTGTGGTGTGTAATGAGGAGCAACCAGACGCTGCTGGTCTGTGGTGTGTAATGAGGAGCAACCAGACGCTGCTGGTCTGTGGTGTGTAATGAGGAGCAACCAGACGCTGCTGGTCTGTGGTGTGTAATGAGGAGCAACCAGACGCTGCTGGTCTGTGGTGTGTAATGAGGAGCAACCAAACGCTGCTGGTCTGTGGTGTGTAATGAGGAGCAACCAGACGCTGCTGGTCTGTGGTGTGTAATGAGGAGCAACCAGACGCTGCTGGTCTGTGGTGTGTAATGAGGAGCAAACAGACGCTGCTGGTCTGTGGTGTGTAATGAGGAGCAACCAGACGCTGCTGGTCTGTGTTGTGTAATGAGGAGCAAACAGACGCTGCTGGTCTGTGGTGTGTAATGAGGAGCAAACAGACGCTGCTGGTCTGTGGTGTGTAATGAGGAGCAACCAGACGCTGCTGGTCTGTGGTGTGTAATGAGGAGCAACCAGACGCTGCTGGTCTGTGGTGTGTAATGAGGAGCAACCAAACGCTGCTGGTCTGTGGTGTGTAATGAGGAGCAACCAGACGCTGCTGGTCTGTGGTGTGTAATGAGGAGCAACCAAACGCTGCTGGTCTGTGGTGTGTAATGAGGAGCAACCAGACGCTGCTGGTCTGTGGTGTGTAATGAGGAGCAACCAGACGCTGCTGGTCTGTGGTGTGTAATGAGGAGCAACCAGACGCTGCTGGTCTGTGGTGTGTAATGAGGAGCAACCAGACGCTGCTGGTCTGTGGTGTGTAATGAGGAGCAACCAGACGCTGCTGGTCTGTGGTGTGTAATGAGGAGCAACCAGACGCTGCTGGTCTGTGGTGTGTAATGAGGAGCAACCAGACGCTGCTGGTCTGTGGTGTGTAATGAGGAGCAACCAAACGCTGCTGGTCTGTGGTGTGTAATGAGGAGCAACCAGACGCTGCTGGTCTGTGGTGTGTAATGAGGAGCAACCAGACGCTGCTGGTCTGTGGTGTGTAATGAGGAGCAACCAGACGCTGCTGGTCTGTGGTGTGTAATGAGGAGCAACCAGACGCTGCTGGTCTGTGGTGTGTAATGAGGAGCAACCAGACGCTGCTGGTCTGTGGTGTGTAATGAGGAGCAACCAGACGCTGCTGGTCTGTGGTGTGTAATGAGGAGCAACCAGACGCTGTTGGTCTGTGGTGTGTAATGAGGAGCAACCAGACGCTGCTGGTCTGTGGTGTGTAATGAGGAGCAACCAGACGCTGCTGGTCTGTGGTGTGTAATGAGGAGCAACCAGACGCTGCTGGTCTGTGGTGTGTAATGAGGAGCAACCAGACGCTGCTGGTCTGTGGTGTGTAATGAGGAGCAACCAGACGCTGCTGGTCTGTGGTGTGTAATGAGGAGCAACCAGACGCTGCTGGTCTGTGGTGTGTAATGAGGTGTAACCAGACGCTGCTGGTCTGTGGTGTGTAATGAGGAGCAACCAGACGCTGCTGGTCTGTGGTGTGTAATGAGGAGCAACCAAACGCTGCTGGTCTGTGGTGTGTAATGAGGAGCAACCAGACGCTGCTGGTCTGTGGTGTGTAATGAGGAGCAACCAGACGCTGCTGGTCTGTGGTGTGTAATGAGGAGCAACCAGACGCTGCACTTGACACTTATGAAACAACTTATTCCAGTTACTAATAAGCACACATTAAGAAAATGACATGAATCTGTTAAATCCCTGTGGGTTTATGAGGAATTGAGTTTGAATTTATTTTTACAGGGACAGTGCACATTAATCAACGTTTCAGTAAAAGTGCCGGTTTTAGCCAGCCGGCTAATTTTCGACCCCAGTCCCTGGGCAAGTTATTAAAAACTATGACAATAACCATACAGACAAACAATGAGCAGTGGGCACATGCAGAACAACATAGAACAAGCAACACATAGCACGCAGACAGAACAACATAGATCAAGCAACACGTAGCACGCAGACAGAACAACATAGAACAAGCAACACATAGCACGCAGACAGAACAACATAGAACAAGCAACACATAGCACACAGACAGAACAACATAGAACAAGCAACACATAGCACGCAGACAGAACAACATAGAACAAGCAACACATAGCACGCAGACAGAACAACATAGAACAAGCAACACATAGCACGCAGACAGAACAACATAGAACAAGCAACACGTAGCATGCAGACAGAACAACAACACAAAAAGCAACAAAACAAAATGCACAAAAGCAACCGTGTTTCCACACCTCACAAGCTACAGACAGAGGAGACTGCATGAATCAGGCCTTCATGGTCAAATTGCTGCAAAGAAACCACTAACAAAGGACACCAATTAGAAGAGACTTGCTTGAGCAAAGAAACACGAGCAATGAAGATTAGATCAGTGACAATCAACAAGGCAGGTCCTACAGGTTTCTAGTTTTGTTGCACCTGGACTCCTGTCCAGTCGTGTAGTTAGGTGCCACAAAGAGGGACTTAGGAAAAATTAAATTGGCGAGAACAGGGCAGCATAGCTGTAATTGTATACCGAGTGCTAATATGCATGTCAATCTCTCCTGGCTCAAAGTAGAGAAGAGATTGACTTCATCACTACTTGTTTTTTGTAAGAAGTATTTACATGTTGATTGCACCAAGCTGTCTGTTTAAACTCTTACTTGATGAAGCTAGTCTTGCCAGTGGAGTACTGCCCCACCACCAGCACCATGGGTTTGTTGTCAAAGTCTGCGTCCTCCAGAGAGGGGGAGTGGAAGTCATGGAAACCGTAGTGCTGCTCCAGGGGGAGGAGCTTCTGATGGTACAGAGACTTTAACCCCTCTGTCACCGTCCTGATCACCTCAGGAGTCTTCTTCACGTCTTTACGGCCCCAACGAGACATCCTGATTGGATGATAGGTTGATTGATTTGTCAGTTGATTGATTGATTGTTGTCCTTCAAGAGGAAATTATCTGACTAGATGAATGAGTGAGCTTGGGAGTTCCTTGAGTTATCTGTCTGTGTGTGGAAGTGTGTGTGTGGAAGTGTGTGTGTGGAAGTGTGCATGTAGCGTCTGTCGGTGTACATCTGTGTTTTCTGAGGGTGAACCTATCTTCAGGTGTTTCCTGTGTTTTTGTGAATGTTGCTCTTTACCTCTGGGCCTCCTCTCAGGAGATGGTCCTGTATGTTACTGTAGGGCTGTGACTTCTGTAGTATGTTAGAGCTCTGGTCTGGGCCTTTCCTCTCCTATACACACCACTCGGACTCCTGAACGACCTGAAAAATAATGAATGAATGAAACATGTTCCAGTGCCATTCTCCAGTGAGAGGAGACAACTGTTAAACAACCTAAAGAAGAGTATGTTCAGAACACATTAAACATACAGAACACACAGGTAGAGCTGTATAGGGGCCTAGAATACAAAGGCTATGATACTCAAGAACAGGTCAGAAGGATTTCATCTCTAGACATTAGAAATCTGTCTGCTACGTTGTGAATATTACCCCTCTAGACATTAGAATTCTGTCTGCTACGTTGTGAATATTACCCCTCTAGACATTAGAATTCTGTCTGCTACGTTGTGAATATTACCCCTCTAGTCATTAGAATTCTGTCTGCTACGTTGTGAATATTACCCCTCTAGTCATTAGAATTCTGTCTGCTACGTTGTGAATATTACCCCTCTAGTCATTAGAATTCTGTCTGCTACGTTGTGAATATTACCCCTCTAGACATTAGAATTCTGTCTGCTACGTTGTGAATATTACCCCTCTAGACATTAGAATTATGTCTGCTACGTTGTGAATATTACCCCTCTGGTCATTAGAATTCTGTCTGCTACGTTGTGAATATTACCCCTCTAGTCATTAGAATTCTGTCTGCTACGTTGTGAATATTACCCCTCTAGTCATTAGAATTCTGTCTGCTACGTTGTGAATATTACCCCTCTAGACATTAGAATTCTGTCTGCTACGTTGTGAATATTACCCCTCTAGACATTAGAATTCTGTCTGCTACGTTGTGAATATTACCCCTCTAGACATTAGAAATCTGTCATTAAAATGATCTATATACACACTGTTACGAACCCCTTTGGCCCTGCAGTCTAGGGGAGATGGACACGAGACCCGTGTCTGAGTGTGTATATAGTGTGTATATATATATATATATATATATATATATACAGTGGGGCAAAAAAGTATTTAGTCAGCCACCAATTTTGCAAGTTCTCCCACTTAAAAAGATGAGAGAGGCCTGTAATGTTCATCATAGGTACACTTCAACTCTGACAGACAATGAGAAAAAAAACATTTTAGGATTTTTAATGAATTTATTTGCAAATTATGGTGGAAAATAAGTATTTGGTCACCTACAAACAAGCAAGATTTCTGGCTCTCACAGACCTGTAACTTCTTCTTTAAGAGGCTCCTCTGTCCTCCACTCGTTACCTGTATCAGTATAAAAGACACCTGTCCACAACCTCAAACAGTCACACTCCAAACTCCACTATGGCCATGACCAAAGAGCTGTCAAAGGACACCAGAAACAAAATTGTAGACCTGCACCAGGCTGGGAAGACTGAATCTGCAATAGGTAAGCAGCTTGGTTTGAAGAAATCAACTGTGGGAGCAATTATTAGGAAATGGAAGACATACAAGACCACTGATAATCTCCCTGGATCTGGGGCTCCACGCAAGATCTCACCCCGTGGGGTCAAAATGATCACAAGAGCGGTGAGCAAAAATCCCAGAACCACACGGGGGGACCTAGTGAATGACCTGCAGAGAGCTGGGACCAAAGTAACAAAGCCTACCATCAGTAACACACTACGCCGACAGGGACTCAAATCCTGCAGTGCCAGATGTGTCCCCCTGCAACCTGTTGCGGCGAGGCGTTCCCTTCAGGGAACTCCACCGTCCCCCGTTCAGCTGAAACGGTGGCGCAGGGAATGCAAAAAATATTCTTAGAAATATTTAACCTCCACACATTAACAAGTCCAATACCTCAAATGAAAGATAAACACCTTGTTCATCTAGCCAGCGTGTCAGATTTTTAAAATGTTTTACGGCCACCACCAAAACAAAGACAAAAGGCAGCCATTTTGTACCACAAAAGATAAAATGACAAAAAGCAGGATTAAAAAATATATATTTCACTAACCTCTTGAAAATCTTCATCAGATGACAGTCATATGACATGTTACACAGTACATTTATGTTTTGTTCGATAACATGCATTTTATATCCATAAATCTCGGTTTACATTGACGCCATGTTCAGAAAATTCTCCAAAATGTCTGGAGGAATTATAGAAAGCTTATCATAAACTTTGACTAAAGATACATGTTCTACATATAATTAAAAAGATACACTGGTTCTTAACCTGTTAGTACTCTAGGGGCAGTATTTCATTTTTGGATAAAAAGACGTGCCCGTTTTAAGCGCAATATTTTGTCACGAAAAGATGCTCGAATATGCTTGGAATTGATAGTTTTGGAAAGAAGACAGTCTTACGTTTCCAGAAATGCAAAGATTTTCACTGTGAGTCCCTTAGAACAAATGCTTCGGGCAAAACCAAGATGTATGACCGACCAGGAAATGCACAGGATTTCTGAGGCTACGTTTTCCATGATCGCCTTATATGGCTGTGAATGCGACAGGAATGAACGGACTCTTTCTCTTGTTTCCCCAAGGTCTCTGCAGCATTGTGACGTATTTGTAGGCATATCATTGGAAGATTGACCATAAGAGACTACAATTGCCAAGTGTCCCTCTTGGTGTCTGCGTGGCATTCGGTGCGCAAAAATCAAGTCCCATTATTTTTCCATTCAAATCTCAGAACAAACCAGGCTACAAGGACGGTGCTTTCAATGGAGAGAAATATGACAAACCACCTTCAGGATTGATTCAAACAACGTTTTCCATGTTTCAGTCGATATTATGGAGTTAATTCGGAAAAAAGTTCGACATGTAGGTGACTGAATTTTCGGTTAGTTTCGGTAGCCAAATGCATAGTAACAAAAAGGAACGATGTGTCCTACACAAGAATCTTTCAGGAAAAACTGGACATCTGCTATGTAACTGAGAGTATCCTCATTGAAACATCTGAAGTTCTTCAAAGGTAAATTATTTTATTTGATTCCTTGGCTGGTTTTTGTGAATATGTTGCGTGCTAAATGCTAACGCTAATGCTAAGCTAGCTATCACCACTCTTACACAAATTAGTGATTTTCTCTGGTTCTAAAGCATATTTTGAAAATCTGAGACGACAGGATTGTTAAGAAAAGGATAAGCTTGAGAACAGGCATATTTATTTCATTTAATTTGCGATTTTTAGAAATCGCTAACGTTGCGTTATGGTAATGAGCTTGAGGCTGTAGTTACGCTACCGCATACGGGTTTGGGCGGACTATGAGGTTAATGCAACCGCTGTGTCACTTTTTTTTACGTTACGGAAAAAGCCTACCATGCAATAATCTGAGACGGCGCTCAGATGTAACAATATTTCTCTGCTATGTTGGAGTCAACAGAAATACAAAATGACAACGTAAATATTCCCTTACCTTTGATGGTCTTCGATCAGAATGTAGTGCAAGGAGTCCTACTTCAACAATAAATCGTTTTGTTTCATAATGTTCAATTCTAGTGTCCATGTAGCAGCATCTGCTACCACTTTCAGCTCAAATGCCCAAAAAATGACTTCTGGTCCAGGATAATTTTGCATCAAAACTTCCAAATTACATATTACAGGTCGACGAAACTGGTCAAAGTAAGTGCAGAATCAATCTTCAGGATGTTATAAACGTACAAAACAAATGGCATTCCAACCGGGCAATCCTAGTTCATCTCGGGCTGATTGGAACACACAAAGCACTCCAAACGCATACGCCCTTTCAAGCACATTAATCTTTTGTGACACTGTAGTAATTTCCTTCCCATTAGGTCAAAGTTCACAGCAAATGCTCCATTGCACTTTCTACTGAATGAGGACATCTAGTGGAAGACATAGGAAGTGTTTCCAGATCCATAACTTGTTGGGAAGGGAGGGGGCGATGACGTCAAAGTTGCCCCAACTTTCAGGATTCCAAAACTAGTTTGGAAGATTGCCTGCCCTGTGAGTTCTGTTATACTCAGACATAATTCAAACGGGTTTAGAAGCTTCAGAATGTTTTCTATCCAATAATAATAATATGCATATATTAGCAATTTAGGACAGATTTTGATGCAGTTCACTATGGGCACGCAATTCATCCAAAGGGGAAATACTGCCCCCTATCCTTAACAAGTTTTAAGCCAGTACATGTCCAGGCCCGTCTGAAGTTTGCTAGAGAGCATTTGGATGATCCAGAAGAAGATTGGGAGAATGCCATATGGTCAGATGAAACCAAAATATAACTTTTTGGTAAAAACTCTACGTGTTTGGAGGACAAAGATTGCTGAGTTGCATCCAAAGAACACCATACCTACTGTGAAGCATGGGGGTGGAAACATCATGCTTTGGGGCTGTTTTTCTGCAAAGGGACCAGGACGACTGATCCGTGTAAAGGAAAGAATGAATGGGACCATGTATCGTGAGATTTTGAGTGAAAACCTCCTTCCATTAGCAAGGGCATTGAAGATGAAACATGGCTGGGTCTTTCAGCATGACAATGATCCCAAACACAACGCCCGGGCAACGAAGGAGTGGCTTCGTAAGAAGCAATTCAAGGTCCTGGAGTGGCCTAGCTTGTCTCCAGATCTCAACCCCATAGAAAATCTTTGGAGGGAGTTGAAAGTCCGTGTTGCCCAGCAACAGCCCCAAAACATCACTGCTCTAGAGGAGATCTGCATGGAGGAATGGGCCAAAATACCAGCAACAGTGTGTGAAAACCTTGTGAAGACTTACAGAAAATGTCTGACCTCTGTCATTGCCAACAAAGGGTATATAACAAAGTATTGAGATAAACTTTTGTTATTGACCAAATACTTATTTTCCACCATGATTTGCAAATAAATTCATTAAAAATCCTACATTGTGATTTTCTGGATTTTTTTCTTCTCATTTTGTCTGTCATAGTTGAAGTGTACCTATGATGAAAATTACAGGCCTCTCTCATCTTTTTAAGTTGGTGGCTGACTAAATACTTTTTTGCCCCACTGTATATATATATATATACACACACACACACACAATATACACACTCAGACTATATATACACACACTTAGACTATATATACACAAACTATATACACACTCAGACTATATACATATATACACTATATACACACTCAGACTATATATATATATATACACACATAATACACACTCAGACAATATATGTATATACCCACACTCAGACTATATATATATATATACACACATAATACACACTCAGACAATATATGTATATAACCACACTCAGACTATATATATATATATACACACATAATACACACTCAGACAATATATATATATATATATACACACATAATACACACTCAGACAATATATGTATATACCCACACTCAGACTATATATATTGTTATTGCTTTGTCTCCGAGTTTTTCACAAAGGTACCACACATGACTTAAATGTCAAAATGAATACTAAATAATACCAAAATGTAACAATCTGTGGATGTCTATAGTAGTGTTTGAGTGGAGAGAGTGTTAGACCAACAACCAATAGGTGGAGGAAGCCAGCCTGCCAGTCAGGTAAGAGAGAGTGTGTTGGCTGATGTGGCCACCCTTCATAGCCTCCAGGCAAATTCAGCCCAGGTGCGCCACATCAGCTGAAAGACCTTCCAGCTCTGTCCACTAGCCTGCTGCAGCAATCAGACTACCAAACAGGAGATCCCAGCGGAGTGGGAGGGACGTCAAACTACACACTATATAAACCCTCACTAAACTATGTATACACACTCACTATATACATATATACAGTACCAGTCACACAATACCATTCTACATTGTATGCCAAATAGAATCTAAAGTTAACACTCTAAAGTAGTGTCAGAGCCAAATAGAATCTAAAGTTAACATTCTAAAGTAGTGTCAGAGCCAAATAGAATCTGAAGTTAACATTCTAATGTAGTGTCAGAGCCAAATAGAATCTAAAGTTAACATTCTAATGTAGTGTCAGAGCCAAATAGAATCTAAAGTTAACATTCTAAAGTAGTGTCAGAGCCAAATAGAATCTAAAGTTAACATTCTAATGTAGTGTCAGAGCCAAATAGAATCTAAAGTTAACACTCTAAAGTAGTGTCAGAGCCAAATAGAATCTAAAGTTAACATTCTAAAGTAGTGTCACAGCCAAATAGAATCTGAAGTTAACATTCTAAAGTAGTGTCAGAGCCAAATAGAATCTAAAGTTAACATTCTAATGTAGTGTCAGAGCCAAATAGAATCTAAAGTTAACACTCTAAAGTAGTGTCAGAGCCAAATAGAATCTAAAGTTAACATTCTAAAGTAGTGTCACAGCCAAATAGAATCTGAAGTTAACATTCTAAAGTAGTGTCAGAGCCAAATAGAATCTAAAGTTAACATTCTAAAGTAGTGTCAGAGCCAAATAGAATCTAAAGTTAACATTCTAAAGTAGTGTCAGAGCCAAATAGAATCTAAAGTTAACATTCTAAAGTAGTGTCAGAGCCAAATAGAATCTAAAGTTAACATTCTAATGTAGTGTCAGAGGCAAATAGAATCTAACATTAACATTCTAAAGTAGTGTCAGAGCCAAATAGAATCTAAAGTTAACATTCTAAATTAGTGTCAGAGCCAAATAGAATCTATACAAAAGTGTTTCTGGTAGCACAGTGGATCTGAAGTCAGAGATGGCGCAGTGGGAAAGTTTAGAAAGACAGAGTGTGATAGTTTAAAGAAAGGGAAACGTCGGTTTGAGTTCACTATAACAGTAGGAACAGTATGACCCTAGTTGAGTGCATTAGAGCGGACCCTCACCAAACCCATTCAATTTCACTGATCAAACACTCAAAACAAAACATATCCAGCCAGTGCTCACAAAGGCTGTTTGATAAGAACTTGGAAACACACAGTTTAAAGTCAGACAGAAATAGACCATTACATTAAGTTCTAGCAAAAGAAAAGAAACCCATACCTGGTGAAGATGGGAGTAGAGTCTCTTCCCTTAAGTAAGTTGCAGAATAGTCTGACTTTATAGAGTTGCTGCAGCTCATGTGTGGGTGTGGCAACCAGAAGCAGCCAGAAGCCTGTCAGTCTGAGGGATAGTACGTCTCCAGAGTTTAATATGTTTCAGTTGAAGGGGTCCTCTCTCTCTCTCACTCACATTCACTCTCTCTCTCTCTCTCTCCTTCTCCCTCTCCCCCGTCTCTCTCTCTCTCTCTCTCCCTCTCCCTCTCCCTCTCCCCCGTCTCTCTCTCTCTCTCTCTCTCTCTCTCTCTCCCTCTATCTCTCTCTCTCTCTCTCTCTCTCCCTCTCTCTCTCACTCACAATCACTCTCGCTCTCTCTCTCTATCTCTCTCTCCCTCTCTCTCTCACACGCTCTCTCTCTCTCTCTCTCTCTCTCTCACACTCTCTCTCTTTCTCTCTCCCTCTCTCTCTCTCCTTCTCTCACTCACAATCACTCTCGCTCTCTCTCTCTCTCTCTCTTAGAGAAAGTAGATCTAGCTGGTCTGTCATAATATAATGGAGACAGTAGATCTAGCTGGTCTGTCATAGTATAATCGAGACAGTAGATCGAGCTGGTTTGTCATAATATAATAGAGACATAGAGGCAGTAGATCTCGCTGGTCTGTCATAATATAATAGAGACAGTAGATCTAGCTGGTCTGTTATAATATGACATAGACATTCTAAAGTAGTGTCAGAGCCAAATAGAATCTAAAGTTAACATTCTAATGTAGTGTCAGAGCCAAATAGAATCTGAAGTTAACATTCTAAAGTAGTGTCAGAGCCAAATAGAATCTGAAGTTAACATTCTAAAGTAGTGTCAGAGCCAAATAGAATCTAACATTAACATTCTAAAGTAGTGTCACAGCCAAACAGAATCTAAACTTAACATTCTAAAGTAGTGTCACAGCCAAATAGAATCTAAAGTTAACACTCTAAAGTAGTGTCAGAGCCAAATAGAATCTAAAGTTAACACTCTAAAGTAGTGTCAGAGCCAAATAGAATCTAAAGTTAACATTCTAATGTAGTGTCAGAGGCAAATAGAATCTAAAGTTAACATTCTAATGTAGTGTCAGAGCCAAATAGAATCTAACATTAACATTCTAAAGTAGTGTCAGAGCCAAATAGAATCTAAAGTTAACATTCTAAATTAGTGTCAGAGCCAAATAGAATCTATACAAAAGTGTTTCTGGTAGCACAGTGGATCTGAAGTCAGAGAGGGCGCAGTGGGAAAGTTTAGAAAGACAGAGTGTGATAGTTTAAAGAAAGGGAAACGTCGGTTTGAGTTCACTATAACAGTAGGAACAGTATGACCCTAGTTGAGTGCATTAGTTGAAGGGGTCTTCTCTCTCTCTCTCACTCACAATCACTCCTATCTCTCTCCATCTCTCTCCCTCTCTCTCTCCCTCTCTCACTCACAATCACTCTCGCTCTCTCCCTCGCTCTCTCCCCCATCTCTCTCTCTCTCTCTCTCCCTCTCTCACTCACAATCACTCTCTCTCTCTCGCTCTCGCTCTCTCCCCAGTCTCTCTCTCTCTCTCTCTCTCCCTCTCTCTCTCTCTCCCTCTCTCACTCACAATCACTCTCTCTCTCTCTCTCTCTCTCTCTCTCTCTCTCTCTCTCTCTCTCTCTCTCTCTCTCCCTCTCTCTCTCACACGCTCTCTCTCTCTCTCTATCTCTCTCTCTCTCACTCACAATCACTCACGCTCTCTCTCTCTCTCTTAGAGAAAGTAGATCTAGCTGGTCTGTCATATTATAATAGAGACAGTACATCTAACTGGTCTGTCATATTATAATAGAGACAGTAGATCTAGCTGGTCTGACATAATATAATATAGACAGTAGATCTAGCTGGTCTGTCATATTTTAATAGGGACAGTAGATCTAGCTCGTCTGTCAT
>NW_027039851.1:56076-59822 GCF_034236695.1 Oncorhynchus nerka | reverse complement strand
TACATTACATTTAAGTCATTTAGCAGACGCTCTTATCCAGAGCGACTTACAAATTGGTGCTTTCACCTTATGACATCCAGTGGAACAGCCACTTTACAATAGTGCATCTAGGTCTTTTAAGGGGGGAGGGGAGAAGGATTACTTTATCCTATCCTAGGTATTCCTTAAAGAGGTGGGGTTTCAGGTGTCTCCGGAAGGTGGTGATTGACTCCGCTGTCCTGGCGTCGTGAGGGAGTTTGTTCCACCATTGGGGGCCAGAGCAGCGAACAGTTTTGACTGGGCTGAGCGGGAACTGTACTTCCTCAGTGGTAGGGAGGCGAGCAGGCCAGAGGTGGATGAACGCAGTGCCCTTGTTTGGGTGTAGGGCCTGATCAGAGCCTGGAGGTAGTGAGGTGCCGTTCCCCTCACAGCTCCGTAGGCAAGCACCATGGTCTTGTAGCGGATGCGAGCTTCAACTGGAAGCCAGTGGAGAGAGCGGAGGAGCGGGGTGACGTGAGAGAACTTGGGAAGGTTGAACACCAGACGGGCTGCGGCGTTCTGGATGAGTTGTAGGGGTTTAATGGCACAGGCAGGGAGCCCAGCCAACAGCGAGTTGCAGTAATCCAGACGGGAGATGACAAGTGCCTGGATTAGGACCTGCGCCGCTTCCTGTGTGAGTTGTCAACCGTGAGTAGATCCCGCTGATCTGTCATAATATGATAGATACAGTAGATCTGAGCTGGTCTGTCATAATATAATATAGACAGTAGATCTAGCTGGTCTGTCATATTTTAATAGGGACAGTAGATCTAGCTGGTCTGTCATAATATAATAGAGACAGTTGATCTATCTGGTCTGTCATATTATAATAGAGACAGTAGATCTAGCTGGTCTGTCATAATATAATAGAGACAGTAGATCTAGCTGGTCTGTCATAATATATAGACAGTAGATCTAGCTGGTAGATCTAGCTAGCTGGTCTGTCATAATATAATAGAGACAGTAGATCTAGCTGGTCTGTCATAATATAATAGAGACAGTAGATCTAGCTGGTCTGTCATAATATAATAGAGACAGTAGATCTTGCTGGTCTGTCATATTATAATAGAGACAGTAGATCTCGCTGGTCTGTCATAATATAATAGAGACAGTAGATCTAGCTGGTCTGTCATATTTTAATAGGGACAGTTGATCTATCTGGTCTGTCATATTATAATAGAGACAGTATATTTTATCTAGATAGCTGGTCTTTCATATTATAATAGAGACAGTAGATCCCGCTGGTCTGTCATAATATAATAGAGACAGTAGATCTAGCTGGTCTGTCATAATATAATAGATACAGTAGATCTAGCTGGTCTGTCATAATATAATATAGACAGTAGATCTAGCTGGTCTGTCATATTATAATATAGACAGTAGATCTAGCTGGTCTGTCATATTTTAATAGGGACAGTCATGGTCTGTCATAAAATGATAGAGACAGTTGATCTATCTGGTCTGTCATATTATAATAGAGACAGTAGATCTCGCTGGTCTGTCATAATATAATAGAGACAGTAGATCTAGCTGGTCTGTCATAATATGATAGATACAGTAGATCTAGCTGGTCTGTCATAATATAATATAGACAGTAGATCTAGCTGGTCTGTCATATTATTAATAGGGACAGTAGATCTAGCTGGTCTGTCATAATATAATAGGGACAGTAGATCTAGCTGGTCTGTCATAATATAATAGAGACAGTAGATCTAGCTGGTCTGTCATAATATAATAGAGACAGTAGATCTAGCTGGTCTGTCATAATATAATAGAGACAGTAGATCTAGCTGGTCTGTCATATTATAATAGAGACAGTAGATCTAGCTGGTCTGTCATAATATAATAGAGACAGTAGATCTAGCTGGTCTGTCATAATATAATAGATACAGTAGATCTAGCTGGTCTGTCATAATATAATATAGACAGTAGATCTAGCTGGTCTGTCATATTATAATAGGGACAGTAGATCTAGCTGGTCTGTCATAATATAATAGAGACAGTTGATCTATCTGGTCTGTCATATTATAATATAGACAGTAGATCTAGCTGGTCTGTCATAATTTAATAGATACAGTAGATCTAGCTGGTCTGTCATAATATAATATAGACAGTAGATCTAGCTGGTCTGTCATATTTTAATAGGGACAGTAGATCTAGCTGGTCTGTCATAATTTAATAGAGACAGTTGATCTATCTGGTCTGTCATATTATAATAGAGACAGTAGATCTAGCTGGTCTGTCATAATATAATAGAGACAGTAGATCTAGCTGGTCTGTCATAATATGATAGAGACAGTAGATCTAGCTGGTCTGTCATATTTTAATAGAGACAGTAGATCTAGCTGGTCTGTCATAATATAATAGAGACAGTAGATCTAGCTGGTCTGTCATAATATAATAGAGACAGTAGATCTCGCTGGTCTGTCATAATATAATAGAGACAGTAGATCTAGCTGGTCTGTCATAATATAATAGAGACAGTAGATCTATCTGGTCTGTCATATTATAATAGAGACAGTAGATCTCGCTGGTCTGTCATAATATAATAGAGACAGTAGATCTAGCTGGTCTGTCATAATATGATAGATACAGTAGATCTAGCTGGTCTGTCATAATATAATATAGACAGTAGATCTAGCTGGTCTGTCATATTTTAATAGGGACAGTAGATCTAGCTGGTCTGTCATAATATAATAGAGACAGTTGATCTATCTGGTCTGTCATATTATAATAGAGACAGTAGATCTCGCTGGTCTGTCATAATATAATAGAGACAGTAGATCTAGCTGGTCTGTCATAATATAATAGAGACAGTAGATCTATCTGGTCTGTCATATTATAATAGAGACAGTAGATCTCGCTGGTCTGTCATAATATAATAGAGACAGTAGATCTAGCTGGTCTGTCATAATATGATAGATACAGTAGATCTAGCTGGTCTGTCATAATATAATATAGACAGTAGATCTAGCTGGTCTGTCATATTTTAATAGGGACAGTAGATCTAGCTGGTCTGTCATATTATAATAGAGACAGTAGATCTAGCTGGTCTGTCATATTTTAATAGGGACAGTAGATCTAGCTGGTCTGTCATAATATAATAGAGACAGTTGATCTATCTGGTCTGTCATATTATAATATAGACAGTAGATCTAGCTGGTCTGTCATATTTTAATAGGGACAGTAGATCTAGCTGGTCTGTCATATTTTAATAGAGACAGTTGATCTATCTGGCCTGTCATATTATAATAGAGACAGTAGATCTAGCTGGTCTGTCATAATTTAATAGAGACAGTTGATCTATCTGGTCTGTCATATTATAATAGAGACAGTAGATCTCGCTGGTCTGTCATGTTTTAATAGGGACAGTAGATCTTGCTGGTCTGTCATAATATAATAGAGACAGTAGATCTAGCTGGTCTGTCATAATATGATAGATACAGTAGATCTATCTGGTCTGTCATATTATAATACAGACAGTAGATCTAGCTGGTCTGTCATATTATAATAGAGACAGTAGATCCCGCTGGTCTGTCATAATATAATAGAGACAGTAGATCTAGCTGGTCTGTCATAATATGATAGATACAGTAGATCTAGCTGGTCTGTCATAATATAATATAGACAGTAGATCTAGCTGGTCTGTCATATTTTAATAGGGACAGTAGATCTAGCTGGTCTGTCATAATATAATAGAGACAGTTGATCTATCTGGTCTGTCATAT
>NW_027039851.1:0-55576 GCF_034236695.1 Oncorhynchus nerka | reverse complement strand
GATGACAAAATAGCTGGCTAGCTAACCTCGGTGAATTAAGATAATCACTCTAAGACTACACACTCTAAACTACACAATTATCTTGGCTACGAAGACAGCAAAGACAACTATGTAGCTAGCTAATACTACACTAATCAAGTCGTTCAGTTGAGTGTGATAGTTACTACAGTGCTACGGTAGCCGGTGAACGTATGCTAGCTGGCTAGCTGCTAGGCAGATAGGAGGACGACGAAATACGATAATAACGCAATTATCACTCTAAGACTCCACACTCTAAACTACACAATTATCTTGGATACGAAGACAGCAAAGACAACTATGTAGCTAGCTAACACTACACTAATCAAGTCGTTCAGTTGAGTGTGATAGTTACTACAGTGCTACGGTAGACGGTGAACGTGTTGGGCAGATAGGAGACGACGAAATACGATAATTACGCAATTATCTTTGATACAACGACGACTATGTAGCTAGCTAAGAAGAAATTGCTAAGATTAGACAAATCAGACCGTTGTACTATAATGAAATGTAATGAAATGTAATGAAAAAGTTATACAACCTGCAGACCGAAGCGCGGATGCGACGGCTCGCTCCAACCCGGAAGTTGTAATAGAGACAGTAGATCTCGCTGGTCTGTCATAATATGATAGATACAGTAGATCTAGCTGGTCTGTCATAATATAATATAGACAGTAGATCTAGCTGGTCTGTCATATTTTAATAGGGACAGTAGATCTAGCTGGTCTGTCATAATTTAATAGAGACAGTTGATCTATCTGGTCTGTCATATTATAATACAGACAGTAAATCTAGCTGGTCTGTCATAATATAATAGAGACAGTAGATCTAGCTGGTCTGTCATAATATGATAGAGACAGTAGATCTAACTGGTCTGTCATAATATAATAGAGACAGTAGATCTAGCTGGTCTGTCATAATATAATAGAGACAGTAGATCTAGGTGGTCTGTCATATTATAATAGAGACAGTAGATCCCGCTGGTCTGTCATAATATAATAGAGACAGTAGATCTAGCTGGTCTGTCATATTTTAATAGGGACAGTAGATCTAGCTGGTCTGTCATAATTTAATAGAGACAGTTGATCTATCTGGTCTGTCATATTATAATACAGACAGTAAATCTAGCTGGTCTGTCATAATATCCTAGATACAGTAGATCTAGCTGGTCTGTCATAATATAATATAAACAGTAGATCTAGCTGGTCTGTCAAATTTTAATAGGGACAGTAGATCTAGCTGGTCTGTCATATTTTAATAGGGACAGTAGATCTAGCTGGTCTGTCATAATATAATAGAGACAGTTGATCTATCTGGCCTGTCATATTATAATAGAGACAGTTGATCTATCTGGTCTGTCATATTATAATACAGACAGTAAATCTAGCTGGTCTGTCATAATATAATAGAGACAGTAGATCTAGATGGTCTGTCATATTATAATAGAGACAGTAGATCTAGCTGGTCTGTCATAATATAATATAAACAGTAGATCTAGCTGGTTTGTCAAATTTTAATAGGGACAGTAGATCTAGCTGGTCTGTCATAATTTAATAGAGACAGTTGATCTATCTGGTCTGTCATATTATAATTGAGACAGTAGATCCCGCTGGTCTGTCATAATATAATAGAGACAGTTGATCTATCTGGTCTGTCATATTATAATACAGACAGTAAATCTAGCTGGTCTGTCATATTACAATAGAGACAGTAGATCTAGATGGTCTGTCATATTATAATAGAGACAGTAGATCTCGCTGGTCTGTCATAATATAATAGAGACAGTAGATCTAGCTGGTCTGTCATAATTATGATAGGTACAGTAGATCTAGCTGGTCTGTCGTGTTTTAATAGGGACAGTAGATCTTGCTGGTCTGTCATAATATAATAGAGACAGTAGATCTAGCTGGTCTGTCATAATATAATAGAGACAGTAGATCTAGCTGGTCTGTCATATTATAATAGAGACAGTAGATCTAGCTGGTCTGTCATAATATAATAGAGACAGTAGATCTAGCTGGTCTGTCATAATATAATATAGACAGTAGATCTAGCTGGTCTGTCATATTTTAATAGGGACAGTAGATCTAGCTGGTCTGTCATAATATAATAGAGACAGTAGATCTAGCTGGTCTGTCATATTTTAATAGAGACAGTAGATCTAGCTGGTCTGTCATAATATAATAGAGACAGTAGATCTAGCTGGTCTTTCATAATATAATAGAGACAGTTGATCTAGCTGGTCTGTCATATTATAATATAGACAGTAGATCTAGCTGGTCTGTCATATTTTAATAGGGACAGTAGATCTAGCTGGTCTGTCATAATATAATAGAGACAGTAGATCTAGCTGGTCTGTCATAATATAATAGAGACAGTTGATCTAGCTGGTCTGTCATATTATAATATAGACAGTAGATCTAGCTGGTCTGTCATATTTTAATAGGGACAGTAGATCTAGCTGGTCTGTCATAAAATGATAGAGACAGTAGATCTAACTGGTCTGTCATAATATCATAGAGACAGTAGATCTAGCTGGTCTGTCGTTTTAATAGGGACTGTAGATCTTTATCCTGGTCTGTCTAGATATAACTCGCCAACAGCGAGTTGCAGTAATCCAGACGGGAGATGACAAGTGCCTAATTAGGACCTGCGCCGCTTCCTGAGGCTGGTCTGTCATGCGGATAATGTAGAGCATGAACCTACAGGAACGGGCCACTGGTCTTGATGTTATTTGAGAATACAGGGTGTTGTCCAGATCACGCCAAGGTTCTTAGCTGCTCTGGGACAAGGACACAATGGAGTTGTCAACCGTGATGGCGAGATCATGGAACTGGCAGTCATTCCCGGGAGGAAGAGCAGTCCGATCTTGCTAGGTTCAGCATTGAGGTGATGATCAGTAGATCCACACTGATATGTCTGCCATACATGCAGAGATGCGATCCACCTGGTCTGTCAGAAGGGGGAAAGGAGAAGATTAATCTGTCTGGTCTGTCATAGCAATGATAGGAGAGACCATGTGAGGTTATGACAGAGCCAGTGACTTGGTGTATAGCGAGAATAGAGAGGGCCTAGAACAGAGCCCTGGGGGACACCAGTGGTGAGAGCACGTGGTGAGGAGACGGATTCTCGCCACGCCACCTGGTAGGAGCGACCTGTCAGGTAGGACGCAATCCAAGCGTGGTCTGCGCCGGGAGATGCCCAACTCGGAGAGGGTGGAGAGGAGGATCTGATGGTCTGTCATAATATCGAAGGCAGCCGATCTAGGTCTAGAAGGATGAGAGCAGAGAGAGCTGAGTTAGTCTTTAGCAGTGACGGAGCGCCTCCGTGATACAGAGAAGAGCAGTCTCAGTTGAATGACTAGTCTTGAAACCTGGTCTGATTTGGATCAAGAAGGTCATTCTGAGAGAGATAGCGGGAGAGCTGGCCAAGGACGGCACGTTCAAGAGTTTTGGAGATAAAAAAGAAAGAAGGGATACTGGTCTGTAGTTGTTGACATCGGAGGGATCGAGTGTAGGTTTTTCAGAAGGGGTGCAACTCTGGCTCTCTTGAAGACAGGAGGGACAGTAGATCCAGCGGTCTGGGATGAGTTGATGAAGGTGAGGTACAGGAGAAGGTCAGCTGAGATGGTCTGGATAAGAGAGAGGGGATAGGGTCATAGCGGGCAGGTTGTTGGGCGGCTGGTCTGTCACAAGACAGGGAGAGAGGGGAGAAAGAGGTCAGAGCACAGGGTAGGGCAGTGTGAGCAGAACTAGCTGGTGTCATTTGATAGCAAACGTAGATCTAGCTGGTCTGTCACCTTATTTTCAAAATGGTTGATCGAAGTCATCTGCAGATAGGGAGGAGGGGGTAGGGGGAGCTGGTCTGTCAAGAGGGAGGAGAAGGTGGCAAAGAGCTTCTGTCAGGGTTAGAGGCAGATGCTTGGAATTTAGAGTGGTAGAAAGTGGCTTTAGCAGCAGAGACAGAGGAGGAAAATGTAGAGAGGAGGGTCTGTCATGAAAGGATGCCAGGTCCGCAGGGAGGTCAGCTGGTCTGTTTTAATCCATTTCCGTAGATCTGCCTGGTCTGTTCTGTGATAATGAGACAGTCGAGCCACGGAGCTGGGAGGTCATAGCCGGCCTGGAGGATAGGGACATAGAGAGTCAAAGGATGCAGAAAGGGAGGAGAGGAGGGTTGAGGAGGCAGAATCAGGAGATAGGTTGAGAAGGTTTGAGCAGAGGAAGAGATGATGGATGGAAGAGGATAGATAGCGGGGAGAGAGTGCTAGGTTGGGTCTGTCATACCATAATAGGGGCAGTGTGGGAAGTGCTGGTCTGAGCAGAGGGAAAAGGATACAAGGTAGTGGTCTGGAGACTTGGAGGGGAGTTGCAATGAGGTTGTGGAGAAACAATCTAGTAAAGATGAGGTCTAGCTGGTCTTGCCTGCCTTGTGAGTAGGGGGGAAGGTGAGAGCTGGTGAGGTCAAAAGAGGAGACAGTGGAAAGAAGGAGGCAGAGAGGAATGAGTCAAAGGTAGACGTGGGGATAAAGTCGCCCAGAACTGTGAGAGGTGAGCCGTCCTCAGGAAAGGAGCTTATCAAGGCATCAAGCTGGTTGATGAACTCTCCGAGGGAACCTGGAGGGCGATAAATGATAAGGTCTGTTAAGCTTGAAAGGGCAGTGAACTGGTCAGTCATGGAATTCAAAGGAGATAGACAGATGGGTAAGGGGAGAATGAGAGAAGGACCACTAGGGAGAGATGAGGATCCTGGTGTCCACCATAATGACCAGAAGCTCTCGGGTCTGTGTGCGAGAGCACGTGGGCGGTCGAAGAGAGAGCAGTAGCGGTGTTGTCTGTGGTGATCCATGTTTCCGTCAGAGCCAAGAAGTCGAGGGACTGGAGGGAGGCATAGGCTGAGATGAACTCTGCCTTGTTGGCCGTAGATCGGCAGTTCCAGAGGCTACCGGAGACCTGGAACTCCACGTGGGTCATGCGCGCTGGGACCACCAGATTAGGTGGTCTGTCGGCCATGCGGTGTGGAGTAGTTTGTATGGTCTGTGCAGAGAGGAGAGAACAGGGATAGACAGACACATAGTTGACAGGCTAGAGAAGAGGCTACGCTAATGCAGAGGAGATTGAATGACAAGTGGACTACACGTCGAATGTTCAGAAAGTTAATACGTAGCAAGAATCTAATTGACTAAAATGATTAAATGATACAGTACTGCTGGGGTAGGCTAGCTGCGTTGTTGACACTACCTAATCAATAATAGAGACAGTTGATGAAGTTTCTACAATGCTGTCATAATATAATAGACAGGGAGACAGCTGGCTAGCTAGCAGTGTTGGTTCTGTCATATTTATAATAGGAGAACGACAATAGCTGGCTAGCATAACCTAGAAAATCAGCTCTAGACTACACAATTATCTTTGAAACAAAGAGACAGTAGCTAGCTGGTCTAGTCATAATATCAAACAAATCACACCGTTGGGACTGTAATGAAATGAAATGAAAATGTGATACTACCTGTGGTCTGTCATATTATAATAGAGACAGAGATGCTGGTCTGTCTATTCAGTAGACGTTGGCTGGCTATTGGCTAGCTAGGAGTGTCTCCTACGTTATAGGACGACAAAATAGCTGGCTAGCTAACCTCGGTGAATTAAGATAATCACTCTAAGACTACACACTCTAAACTACACAATTATCTGGTCTGTCATATTATAAAAGACAACTATGGTCTGCTAGCTAATACTACACTAATCAAGTCGTTCAGTTGAGTGTGATAGTTACTACAGTGCTACGGTCTGTGAACGTATGCTAGCTGGCTAGCTGCTAGGCAGATAGGAGGACTAGCTGGTCTGTCATACGATAATAACGCAATTATCACTCTAAGACTCCACACTCTAAACTACACAATTATCTTGGTCTGTCAAGACAGCAAAGACAACTATGTAGCTAGCTAACACTACACTAATCAAGTCGTTCAGTTGAGTGTGATAGTTACTACAGTAATATAATAGACGGTGAAGCGTGTTGGGCAGATAGGAGATAATAATACGAAATACGATAATTACGCAATTATCTTTGATACAACGACGACTATGTAGCTAGCTGAAGAAATTGCTAAGATTAGACAAATCAGACCGTTGTACTATAATGAAATGTAATGAAATGTAATGAAAAAGTTATACAACCTGCAGACCAGCGCGGATCTAGCTGGTCTGTCAACCCGGAAGTTGTAATAGAGACAGTAGATCTAGCTGGTCTGTCATAATATGATAGATACAGTAGATCTAGCTGGTCTGTCATAATATAATATAGACAGTAGATCTAGCTGGTCTGTCATATTTTAATAGGGACAGTAGATCTAGCTGGTCTGTCATAATTTAATAGAGACAGTTGATCTATCTGGTCTGTCATATTATAATACAGACAGTAAATCTAGCTGGTCTGTCATAATATAATAGAGACAGTAGATCTAGCTGGTCTGTCATAATATGATAGAGACAGTAGATCTAACTGGTCTGTCATAATATAATAGAGACAGTAGATCTAGCTGGTCTGTCATAATATAATAGAGACAGTAGATCTAGCTGGTCTGTCATATTATAATAGAGACAGTAGATCTAGCTGGTCTGTCATAATATAATAGAGACAGTAGATCTAGCTGGTCTGTCATATTTTAATAGGGACAGTAGATCTAGCTGGTCTGTCATAATTTAATAGAGACAGTTGATCTATCTGGTCTGTCATATTATAATACAGACAGTAAATCTAGCTGGTCTGTCATAATATCCTAGATACAGTAGATCTAGCTGGTCTGTCATAATATAATATAAACAGTAGATCTAGCTGGTCTGTCAAATTTTAATAGGGACAGTAGATCTAGCTGGTCTGTCATAATTTAATAGAGACAGTAGATCTAGCTGGTCTGTCATAATATAATAGGGACAGTAGATCTAGCTGGTCTGTCATAATTTAATAGAGACAGTTGATCTATCTGGTCTGTCATATTATAATTGAGACAGTAGATCCCGCTGGTCTGTCATAATATAATAGAGACAGTTGATCTATCTGGTCTGTCATATTATAATAGAGACAGTAGATCTCGCTGGTCTGTCATAATATAATAGAGACAGTAGATCTAGCTGGTCTGTCATAAAATAATAGGACAGTAGATCTAGCTGGTCTGTCATATTTTAATAGGGACTGTAGATCTTGCTGGTCTGTCATAATATAATAGAGACAGTAGATCTAGCTGGTCTGTCATAATATAATAGAGACAGTAGATCTAGCTGGTCTGTCATATTATAATTGAGACAGTAGATCCCGCTGGTCTGTCATAATATAATAGAGACAGTAGATCTAGCTGGTCTGTCATAATATGATAGATACAGTAGATCTAGCTGGTCTGACATATTTTAATAGGGACAGTAGATCTAGCTGGTCTGTCATAATATAATAGAGACAGTAGATCTAGCTGGTCTGTCTGTCTATATTTTAATAGGGACAGTAGATCTAGCTGGTCTGTCATATTATAATAGGGACAGTAGATCTAGCTGGTCTGTCATAATATAATAGAGACAGTTGATCTATCTGGTCTGTCATATTATAATATAGACAGTAGATCTAGCTGGTCTGTCATATTTTAATAGGGACAGTAGATCTATCTGGCCTGTCATATTATAATAGAGACAGTAGATCTAGCTGGTCTGTCATAATTTAATAGAGACAGTTGATCTATCTGGTCTGTCATATTATAATATAGACAGTAGATCTAGCTGGTCTGTCATATTTTAATAGGGACAGTAGATCTTGCTGGTCTGTCATAATATAATAGAGACAGTAGATCTAGCTGGTCTGTCATAATATAATAGAGACAGTAGATCGTGTTTTAATAGGGACTGGATCTTTATCTAGTCATATCGCCAACAGCGATATAATAGATGACAGTAGATCTAGCTGGTCTGTCATGCGGATAATAGAGACAGTTAGAGATCTAGGGTGTTGGTCTGTCTCTGGGACAAGGACACAATGGAGTTACCTGATTTGGCATCCCGGGAGGAAGAGACTGAGTAGATAGCGGGAGAGCTGGTCAGGACGGCACGTTCAGAGAGTCAAGATGGTCAGTCATATTATAATAGATAAAAGAGCTTGAAGACAGTAGGGATTAATTGTGTGTCGTCTGCATAGCAATGATAGACCTGGTCTGTCTGGGGGACACCAGTATAATGAGCACGTGGTGAGGAGGGATCGCCACCTGGTCTGTCAGAAGCGTGGGCCGCGGGGATGCAACGGAGAGGGTGGAGAGGAGGATCTGATGGTTCACAGTATCTAAGGTTAGAAGGAAGACAGGTAGATCTTTAGCGGAGCGCCTCCGGTCAGTCATAGTTGAATGACTAGTCTTGAGGTGATTTGGTAAGAAGGTCAGAATCGGGAGAGATGGTCTGAGAGAAAAGAAATAGGGATACTGGTCTGTAGTAGTTGACATCGGAGGGATCGAGTGGGTTTTTTCAGGTTGTTCTAGCCAGCGGTCTGTCATAAGGGAGAAGGTCACGGAGAGAGACAGGAGAAAGCTGGTCAGAGTCATAATAGGAGCAGAGGTCAGAGCACAGTAGCAGTGTGAGCAGCTGGTGTCGTTTGACTTAGCAAACGAGGATCGGATGTCGTCGACCTTCTTTTCAAAATGGTTGACAGAAGTCATCTGCAGAGAGGGGAGGAGGGGGAGGGGAGGAGGATTCAAGAGGGAGGAGAAGGTGGCAAAGAGCTTCCTAGGGTTAGAGGCAGATGCTTGGAATTTAGAGTGGTAGAAAGTGGCTTTAGCAGCAGAGACAGAGGAGGAAAATGTAGAGAGGAGGGAGTGAAAGGATGCCAGGTCCGCAGGGAGGCGTAGATCTAGCTTTTCCTCCATTTCCGCTCGGCTGCCCGGAGATCCCTGTTCTGTGAGCTCGCAATGAGTCGTCGAGCCACGGAGCGGGAGGGAGGACCGAGCCGGCCTGGAGGATAGGGGACATAGAGAGTCAAAGGATGCAGAAAGGGAGGAGAGGAGGGTTGAGGAGGCAGAATCAGGAGATAGGTTGGAGAAGGTTTGATCAGAGGGAAGAGATGATAGGATGGAAGAGGAGAGAGTAGCGGGGGAGAGAGTGCGAAGGTTGGGACGTCGCGATACCATCCAGTAGGGGCAGTGTGGGAAGTGTTGGATGAGAGCGAGCTGGGGAAAAGGATACAAGGTAGTGGTCGGAGACTTGGAGGGGAGTTGCAATGAGGTTAGTGGAGAAACAGCATCTAGTAAAGATGAGGTCGAGCGTATTGCCTGCCTTGTGAGTAGGGGGAAGGTGAGAGGGTGAGGTCAAAAGAGGAGAGACAGTGGAAAGAAGGAGGCAGAGAGGAATGAGTCAAAGGTAGACGTGGGGAGGTTAAAGTCGCCCAGAACTGTGAGAGGTGAGCCGTCCTCAGGAAAGGAGCTTATCAAGGCATCAAGCTCATTGATGAACTCTCCGAGGGAACCTGGAGGGCGATAAATGATAAGGATGTTAAGCTTGAAAGGGCTAGTAACTGTGACAGCATGGAATTCAAAGGAGGCGATAGACAGATGGGTAAGGGGAGAATGAGAGAAGGACCACTTGGGAGAGATATGAGGATCCCGGTGCCACCACCCCGCTGACCAGAAGCTCTCGGGGTGTGCAGTAGAGCACGTGGTCGGACGAAGAGAGAGCAGTAGGAGTAGCGGTGTTGTCTGTGGTGATCCATGTTTCGTCAGAGCCAAGAAGTCGAGGGACTGGAGGGAGGCATAGGCTGAGATGAACTCTGCCTTGTTGGCAGTAGATCGGCAGTTCCAGAGGCTACCGGAGACCTGGAACTCCACGTGGGTCGTGGCGCGCTGGGACCACCAGATTAGGTGGCCGCGGCCATGCGGTGTGGAGCGTTTGTATGGTCTGTGCAGAGAGGAGAGAACAGGGATAGACAGACACATAGTTGACAGGCTAGAGAAGAGGCTACGCTAATGCAGAGGAGATTGGAATGACAAGTGGACTACACGTCTCGAATGTTCAGAAAGTTAAGCTTACGTAGCAAGAATCTAATTGACTAAAATGATTAAATGATACAGTACTGCTGGGGTAGGCTAGCTGCGTTGTTGACACTACCCTAATCAAGTCGTACCGTTGAGTGTGAAGTTTCTACAATGCTGCTTTTCGGGAGCCAGCTGGCTAGCTAGCAGTGTTGGTTACGTTACGTTGCGTTAGGAGAACGACAATAGCTGGCTAGCTAACCTAGAAAATCGCTCTAGACTACACAATTATCTTTGAAACAAAGACGGCTATGTAGCTAGCTATGTAGCTAGCTACGATCAAACAAATCACACCGTTGGGACTGTAATGAAATGAAATGAAAATGTGATACTACCTGTGGAGCGAAGCGGAATGCGACGGGAATGCGAAAGTTCTATTCAGTAGACGTTGGCTGGCTATTGGCTAGCTAGGAGTGTCTCCTACGTTAAGGATGACAAAATAGCTGGCTAGCTAACCTCGGTGAATTAAGATAATCACTCTAAGACTACACACTCTAAACTACACAATTATCTTGGCTACGAAGACAGCAAAGACAACTATGTAGCTAGCTAATACTACACTAATCAAGTCGTTCAGTTGAGTGTGATAGTTACTACAGTGCTACGGTAGCCGGTGAACGTATGCTAGCTGGCTAGCTGCTAGGCAGATAGGAGGACGACGAAATACGATAATAACGCAATTATCACTCTAAGACTCCACACTCTAAACTACACAATTATCTTGGATACGAAGACAGCAAAGACAACTATGTAGCTAGCTAACACTACACTAATCAAGTCGTTCAGTTGAGTGTGATAGTTACTACAGTGCTACGGTAGACGGTGAACGTGTTGGGCAGATAGGAGACTGTCGAAATACGATAATTACGCAATTATCTTTGATACAACGACGACTATGTAGCTAGCTAAGAAGAAATTGCTAAGATTAGACAAATCAGACCGTTGTACTATAATGAAATGTAATGAAATGTAATGAAAAAGTTATACAACCTGCAGAGACAGCGGATGCGACTGGCTCGCTCAACCCGGAAGTTGTAATAGAGACAGTAGATCTCGCTGGTCTGTCATAATATGATAGATACAGTAGATCTAGCTGGTCTGTCATAATATAATATAGACAGTAGATCTAGCTGGTCTGTCATATTTTAATAGGGACAGTAGATCTAGCTGGTCTGTCATAATTTAATAGAGACAGTTGATCTATCTGGTCTGTCATATTATAATACAGACAGTAAATCTAGCTGGTCTGTCATAATATAATAGAGACAGTAGATCTAGCTGGTCTGTCATAATATGATAGAGACAGTAGATCTAACTGGTCTGTCATAATATAATAGAGACAGTAGATCTAGCTGGTCTGTCATAATATAATAGAGACAGTAGATCTAGGTGGTCTGTCATATTATAATAGAGACAGTAGATCCCGCTGGTCTGTCATAATATAATAGAGACAGTAGATCTAGCTGGTCTGTCATATTTTAATAGGGACAGTAGATCTAGCTGGTCTGTCATAATTTAATAGAGACAGTTGATCTATCTGGTCTGTCATATTATAATACAGACAGTAAATCTAGCTGGTCTGTCATAATATCCTAGATACAGTAGATCTAGCTGGTCTGTCATAATATAATATAAACAGTAGATCTAGCTGGTCTGTCAAATTTTAATAGGGACAGTAGATCTAGCTGGTCTGTCATATTTTAATAGGGACAGTAGATCTAGCTGGTCTGTCATAATATAATAGAGACAGTTGATCTATCTGGCCTGTCATATTATAATAGAGACAGTTGATCTATCTGGTCTGTCATATTATAATACAGACAGTAAATCTAGCTGGTCTGTCATAATATAATAGAGACAGTAGATCTAGATGGTCTGTCATATTATAATAGAGACAGTAGATCTCGCTGGTCTGTCATAATATAATATAAACAGTAGATCTAGCTGGTCTGTCAAATTTTAATAGGGACAGTAGATCTAGCTGGTCTGTCATATTTTAATAGGGACAGTAGATCTAGCTGGTCTGTCATAATATAATAGAGACAGTTGATCTATCTGGCCTGTCATATTATAATAGAGACAGTTGATCTATCTGGTCTGTCATATTATAATACAGACAGTAAATCTAGCTGGTCTGTCATAATATAATAGAGACAGTAGATCTAGATGGTCTGTCATATTATAATAGAGACAGTAGATCTCGCTGGTCTGTCATAATATAATAGAGACAGTAGATCTAGCTGGTCTGTCATAAAATGATAGGTACAGTAGATCTAGCTGGTCTGTCGTGTTTTAATAGGGACTGTAGATCTTGCTGGTCTGTCATAATATAATAGAGACAGTAGATCTAGCTGGTCTGTCATAATATAATAGAGACAGTAGATCTAGCTGGTCTGTCATATTATAATAGAGACAGTAGATCCCGCTGGTCTGTCATAATATAATAGAGACAGTAGATCTAGCTGGTCTGTCATAATATAATATAGACAGTAGATCTAGCTGGTCTGTCATATTTTAATAGGGACAGTAGATCTAGCTGGTCTATCATAATATAATACAGAGAGTAGATCTAGCTGGTCTGTCATATTTTAATAGGGACAGTAGATCTAGCTGGTCTGTCATATTATAATAGAGACAGTAGATCTAGCTGGTCTGTCATAATATAATAGAGACAGTTGATCTATCTGGTCTGTCATATTATAATATAGACAGTAGATCTAGCTGGTCTGTCATATTTTAATAGGGACAGTAGATCTTGCTGGTCTGTCATAATATAATAGAGACAGTAGATCTAGCTGGTCTGTCATAATATAATAGAGACAGTTGATCTATCTGGTCTGTCATATTATAATATAGACAGTAGATCTAGCTGGTCTGTCATATTTTAATAGGGACAGTAGATCTTGCTGGTCTGTCATAATATAATAGAGACAGTAGATCTAGCTGGTCTGTCATAATATAATAGAGACAGTAGATCTAGCTGGTCTGTCGTGTTTTAATAGGGACTGTAGATCTTTATCCTATCCTAGATACTGCAACTCGCCAACAGCGAGTTGCAGTAATCCAGACGGGAGATGACAAGTGCCTGGATTAGGACCTGCGCCGCTTCCTGTGTGAGGCAGGGTCGTACTCTGCGGATGTTGTAGAGCATGAACCTACAGGAACGGGCCACCGCCTTGATGTTATTTGAGAACGACAGGGTGTTGTCCAGGATCACGCCAAGGTTCTTAGCGCTCTGGGACAAGGACACAATGGAGTTGTCAACCGTGATGGCGAGATCATGGAACGGGCAGTCCTTCCCCGGGAGGAAGAGCAGCTCCGTCTTGCCTAGGTTCAGCTTGAGGTGATGATCCGTCATCCACACTGATATGTCTGCCAGACATGCAGAGATGCGATTCGCCACCTGGTCGTCAGAAGGGGAAAGGAGAAGATTAATTGTGTGTCGTCTGCATAGCAATGATAGGAGAGACCATGTGAGGTTATGACAGAGCCAAGTGACTTGGTGTATAGCGAGAATAGGAGAGGGCCTAGAACAGAGCCCTGGGGGACACCAGTGGTGAGAGCACGTGGTGAGGAGACGGATTCTCGCCACGCCACCTGGTAGGAGCGACCTGTCAGGTAGGACGCAATCCAAGCGTGGGCCGCGCCGGAGATGCCCAACTCGGAGAGGGTGGAGAGGAGGATCTGATGGTTCACAGTATCGAAGGCAGCCGATAGGTCTAGAAGGATGAGAGCAGAGGAGAGAGAGTTAGCTTTAGCAGTGCGGAGCGCCTCCGTGATACAGAGAAGAGCAGTCTCAGTTGAATGACTAGTCTTGAAACCTGACTGATTTGGATCAAGAAGGTCATTCTGAGAGAGATAGCGGGAGAGCTGGCCAAGGACGGCACGTTCAAGAGTTTTGGAGAGAAAAGAAAGAAGGGATACTGGTCTGTAGTTGTTGACATCGGAGGGATCGAGTGTAGGTTTTTTCAGAAGGGGTGCAACTCTCGCTCTCTTGAAGACAGGAGGGACGTAGAGCCAGCGGTCAGGGATGAGTTGATGAGCGAGGTGAGGTAAGGAGAAGGTCACCGGAGATGGTCTGGAGAAGAGAGGAGGGGATAGGGTCAAGCGGGCAGGTTGTTGGGCGGCCGGCCGTCACAAGACGACGGAGAGAGGGGAGAAAGAGGTCAGAGCACAGGGTAGGGCAGTGTGAGCAGAACCAGCGGTGTCGTTTGACTTAGCAAACGAGGATCGGATGTCGTCGACCTTCTTTTCAAAATGGTTGACGAAGTCATCTGCAGAGAGGGAGGAGGGGGAGGGGGAGGAGGATTCAAGAGGGAGGAGAAGGTGGCAAAGAGCTTCCTAGGGTTAGAGGCAGATGCTTGGAATTTAGAGTGGTAGAAAGTGGCTTTAGCAGCAGAGACAGAGGAGGAAAATGTAGAGAGGAGGGAGTGAAAGGATGCCAGGTCCGCAGGGAGGCGAGTTTTCCTCCATTTCCGCTCGGCTGCCCGGAGCCCTGTTCTGTGAGCTCGCAATGAGTCGTCGAGCCACGGAGCGGGAGGGGAGGACCGAGCCGGCCTGGAGGATAGGGGACATAGAGAGTCAAAGGATGCAGAAAGGGAGGAGAGGAGGGTTGAGGAGGCAGAATCAGGAGATAGGTTGGAGAAGGTTTGAGCAGAGGGAAGAGATGATAGGATGGAAGAGGAGAGAGTAGCGGGGGAGAGAGTGCGAAGGTTGGGACGGCGCGATACCATCCGAGTAGGGGCAGTGTGGGAAGTGTTGGATGAGAGCGAGAGGGAAAAGGATACAAGGTAGTGGTCGGAGACTTGGAGGGGAGTTGCAATGAGGTTAGTGGAGAAACAGCATCTAGTAAAGATGAGGTCGAGCGTATTGCCTGCCTTGTGAGTAGGGGGGGAAGGTGAGAGGGTGAGGTCAAAAGAGGAGAGGAGTGGAAAGAAGGAGGCAGAGAGGAATGAGTCAAAGGTAGACGTGGGGAGGTTAAAGTCGCCCAGAACTGTGAGAGGTGAGCCGTCCTCAGGAAAGGAGCTTATCAAGGCATCAAGCTCATTGATGAACTCTCCGAGGGAACCTGGAGGGCGATAAATGATAAGGATGTTAAGCTTGAAAGGGCTAGTAACTGTGACAGCATGGAATTCAAAGGAGGCGATAGACAGATGGGTAAGGGGAGAATGAGAGAAGGACCACTTGGGAGAGATGAGGATCCCGGTGCCACCACCCCGCTGACCAGAAGCTCTCGGGGTGTGCGAGAGCACGTGGGCGGACGAAGAGAGAGCAGTAGGAGTAGCGGTGTTGTCTGTGGTGATCCATGTTTCCGTCAGAGCCAAGAAGTCGAGGGACTGGAGGGAGGCATAGGCTGAGATGAACTCTGCCTTGTTGGCCGTAGATCGGCAGTTCCAGAGGCTACCGGAGACCTGGAACTCCACGTGGGTCGTGCGCGCTGGGACCACCAGATTAGGTGGCCGCGGCCATGCGGTGTGGAGCGTTTGTATGGTCTGTGCAGAGAGGAGAGAACAGGGATAGACAGACACATAGTTGACAGGCTAGAGAAGAGGCTACGCTAATGCAGAGGAGATTGGAATGACAAGTGGACTACACGTCTCGAATGTTCAGAAAGTTAAGCTTACGTAGCAAGAATCTAATTGACTAAAATGATTAAATGATACAGTACTGCTGGGGTAGGCTAGCTGCGTTGTTGACACTACCTAATCAAGTCGTACCGTTGAGTGTGAAGTTTCTACAATGCTGCTTTTCGGGAGCTAGCTGGCTAGCTAGCAGTGTTGGTTACGTTACGTTGCGTTAGGAGAACGACAATAGCTGGCTAGCTAACCTAGAAAATCGCTCTAGACTACACAATTATCTTTGAAACAAAGACGGCTATGTAGCTAGCTATGTAGCTAGCTACGATCAAACAAATCACACCGTTGGGACTGTAATGAAATGAAATGAAAATGTGATACTACCTGTGGAGCGAAGCGGAATGCGACCGGAATGCGAAAGTTCTATTCAGTAGACGTTGGCTGGCTATTGGCTAGCTAGGAGTGTCTCCTACGTTAAGGACGACAAAATAGCTGGCTAGCTAACCTCGGTGAATTAAGATAATCACTCTAAGACTACACACTCTAAACTACACAATTATCTTGGATACGAAGACAGCAAAGACAACTATGTAGCTAGCTAATACTACACTAATCAAGTCGTTCAGTTGAGTGTGATAGTTACTACAGTGCTACGGTAGCCGGTGAACGTATGCTAGCTGGCTAGCTGCTAGGCAGATAGGAGGACGACGAAATACGATAATAACGCAATTATCACTCTAAGACTCCACACTCTAAACTACACAATTATCTTGGATACGAAGACAGCAAAGACAACTATGTAGCTAGCTAACACTACACTAATCAAGTCGTTCAGTTGAGTGTGATAGTTACTACAGTGCTACGGTAGACGGTGAACGTGTTGGGCAGATAGGAGACGACGAAATACGATAATTACGCAATTATCTTTGATACAACGACGACTATGTAGCTAGCTAAGAAGAAATTGCTAAGATTAGACAAATCAGACCGTTGTACTATAATGAAATGTAATGAAATGTAATGAAAAAGTTATACAACCTGCAGACCGAAGCGCGGATGCGACCGGCTCGCTCCAACCCGGAAGTTGTAATAGAGACAGTAGATCTCGCTGGTCTGTCATAATATGATAGATACAGTAGATCTAGCTGGTCTGTCATAATATAATATAGACAGTAGATCTAGCTGGTCTGTCATATTTTAATAGGGACAGTAGATCTAGCTGGTCTGTCATAATTTAATAGAGACAGTTGATCTATCTGGTCTGTCATATTATAATACAGACAGTAAATCTAGCTGGTCTGTCATAATATAATAGAGACAGTAGATCTAGCTGGTCTGTCATAATATGATAGAGACAGTAGATCTAACTGGTCTGTCATAATATAATAGAGACAGTAGATCTAGCTGGTCTGTCATAATATAATAGAGACAGTAGATCTAGGTGGTCTGTCATATTATAATAGAGACAGTAGATCCCGCTGGTCTGTCATAATATAATAGAGACAGTAGATCTAGCTGGTCTGTCATATTTTAATAGGGACAGTAGATCTAGCTGGTCTGTCATAATTTAATAGAGACAGTTGATCTATCTGGTCTGTCATATTATAATACAGACAGTAAATCTAGCTGGTCTGTCATAATATCCTAGATACAGTAGATCTAGCTGGTCTGTCATAATATAATATAAACAGTAGATCTAGCTGGTCTGTCAAATTTTAATAGGGACAGTAGATCTAGCTGGTCTGTCATATTTTAATAGGGACAGTAGATCTAGCTGGTCTGTCATAATATAATAGAGACAGTTGATCTATCTGGCCTGTCATATTATAATAGAGACAGTTGATCTATCTGGTCTGTCATATTATAATACAGACAGTAAATCTAGCTGGTCTGTCATAATATAATAGAGACAGTAGATCTAGATGGTCTGTCATATTATAATAGAGACAGTAGATCTCGCTGGTCTGTCATAATATAATAGAGACAGTAGATCTAGCTGGTCTGTCATAAAATGATAGGTACAGTAGATCTAGCTGGTCTGTCGTGTCTTTTTAATAGGGACTGTAGATCTTGCTGGTCTGTCATAATATAATAGAGACAGTAGATCTAGCTGGTCTGTCATAATATAATAGAGACAGTAGATCTAGCTGGTCTGTCATATTATAATAGAGACAGTAGATCCCGCTGGTCTGTCATAATATAATAGAGACAGTAGATCTAGCTGGTCTGTCATAATATAATATAGACAGTAGATCTAGCTGGTCTGTCATATTTTAATAGGGACAGTAGATCTAGCTGGTCTATCATAATATAATACAGAGAGTAGATCTAGCTGGTCTGTCATATTTTAATAGGGACAGTAGATCTAGCTGGTCTGTCATATTATAATAGAGACAGTAGATCTAGCTGGTCTGTCATAATATAATAGAGACAGTTGATCTATCTGGTCTGTCATATTATAATATAGACAGTAGATCTAGCTGGTCTGTCATATTTTAATAGGGACAGTAGATCTTGCTGGTCTGTCATAATATAATAGAGACAGTAGATCTAGCTGGTCTGTCATAATATAATAGAGACAGTTGATCTATCTGGTCTGTCATATTATAATATAGACAGTAGATCTAGCTGGTCTGTCATATTTTAATAGGGACAGTAGATCTTGCTGGTCTGTCATAATATAATAGAGACAGTAGATCTAGCTGGTCTGTCATAATATAATAGAGACAGTAGATCTAGCTGGTCTGTCGTGTTTTAATAGGGACTGTAGATCTTTATCCTATCCTAGATACTGCAACTCGCCAACAGCGAGTTGCAGTAATCCAGACGGGAGATGACAAGTGCCTGGATTAGGACCTGCGCCGCTTCCTGTGTGAGGCAGGGTCGTACTCTGCGGATGTTGTAGAGCATGAACCTACAGGAACGGGCCACCGCCTTGATGTTATTTGAGAACGACAGGGTGTTGTCCAGGATCACGCCAAGGTTCTTAGCGCTCTGGGACAAGGACACAATGGAGTTGTCAACCGTGATGGCGAGATCATGGAACGGGCAGTCCTTCCCCGGGAGGAAGAGCAGCTCCGTCTTGCCTAGGTTCAGCTTGAGGTGATGATCCGTCATCCACACTGATATGTCTGCCAGACATGCAGAGATGCGATTCGCCACCTGGTCGTCAGAAGGGGGAAAGGAGAAGATTAATTGTGTGTCGTCTGCATAGCAATGATAGGAGAGACCATGTGAGGTTATGACAGAGCCAAGTGACTTGGTGTATAGCGAGAATAGGAGAGGGCCTAGAACAGAGCCCTGGGGGACACCAGTGGTGAGAGCACGTGGTGAGGAGACGGATTCTCGCCACGCCACCTGGTAGGAGCGACCTGTCAGGTAGGACGCAATCCAAGCGTGGGCCGCGCCGGAGATGCCCAACTCGGAGAGGGTGGAGAGGAGGATCTGATGGTTCACAGTATCGAAGGCAGCCGATAGGTCTAGAAGGATGAGAGCAGAGGAGAGAGAGTTAGCTTTAGCAGTGCGGAGCGCCTCCGTGATACAGAGAAGAGCAGTCTCAGTTGAATGACTAGTCTTGAAACCTGACTGATTTGGATCAAGAAGGTCATTCTGAGAGAGATAGCGGGAGAGCTGGCCAAGGACGGCACGTTCAAGAGTTTTGGAGAGAAAAGAAAGAAGGGATACTGGTCTGTAGTTGTTGACATCGGAGGGATCGAGTGTAGGTTTTTTCAGAAGGGGTGCAACTCTCGCTCTCTTGAAGACAGGAGGGACGTAGCCAGCGGTCAGGGATGAGTTGATGAGCGAGGTGAGGTAAGGGAGAAGGTCACCGGAGATGGTCTGGAGAAGAGAGGAGGGGATAGGGTCAAGCGGGCAGGTTGTTGGGCGGCCGGCCGTCACAAGACGGAGAGAGAGGGGAGAAAGAGGTCAGAGCACAGGGTAGGGCAGTGTGAGCAGAACCAGCGGTGTCGTTTGACTTAGCAAACGAGGATCGGATGTCGTCGACCTTCTTTTCAAAATGGTTGACGAAGTCATCTGCAGAGAGGGAGGAGGGGGGGAGGGGGAGGAGGATTCAAGAGGGAGGAGAAGGTGGCAAAGAGCTTCCTAGGGTTAGAGGCAGATGCTTGGAATTTAGAGTGGTAGAAAGTGGCTTTAGCAGCAGAGACAGAGGAGGAAAATGTAGAGAGGAGGGAGTGAAAGGATGCCAGGTCCGCAGGGAGGCGAGTTTTCCTCCATTTCCGCTCGGCTGCCCGGAGCCCTGTTCTGTGAGCTCGCAATGAGTCGTCGAGCCACGGAGCGGGAGGGGAGGACCGAGCCGGCCTGGAGGATAGGGGACATAGAGAGTCAAAGGATGCAGAAAGGGAGGAGAGGAGGGTTGAGGAGGCAGAATCAGGAGATAGGTTGGAGAAGGTTTGAGCAGAGGGAAGAGATGATAGGATGGAAGAGGAGAGAGTAGCGGGGGAGAGAGTGCGAAGGTTGGGACGGCGCGATACCATCCGAGTAGGGGCAGTGTGGGAAGTGTTGGATGAGAGCGAGAGGGAAAAGGATACAAGGTAGTGGTCGGAGACTTGGAGGGGAGTTGCAATGAGGTTAGTGGAGAAACAGCATCTAGTAAAGATGAGGTCGAGCGTATTGCCTGCCTTGTGAGTAGGGGGGGAAGGTGAGAGGGTGAGGTCAAAAGAGGAGAGGAGTGGAAAGAAGGAGAGAGGAATGAGTCAAAGGTAGACGTGGGGAGGTTAAAGTCGCCCAGAACTGTGAGAGGTGAGCCGTCCTCAGGAAAGGAGCTTATCAAGGCATCAAGCTCATTGATGAACTCTCCGAGGGAACCTGGAGGGCGATAAATGATAAGGATGTTAAGCTTGAAAGGGCTAGTAACTGTGACAGCATGGAATTCAAAGGAGGCGATAGACAGATGGGTAAGGGGAGAATGAGAGAAGGACCACTTGGGAGAGATGAGGATCCCGGTGCCACCACCCCGCTGACCAGAAGCTCTCGGGGTGTGCGAGAGCACGTGGGCGGACGAAGAGAGAGCAGTAGGAGTAGCGGTGTTGTCTGTGGTGATCCATGTTTCCGTCAGAGCCAAGAAGTCGAGGGACTGGAGGGAGGCATAGGCTGAGATGAACTCTGCCTTGTTGGCCGTAGATCGGCAGTTCCAGAGGCTACCGGAGACCTGGAACTCCACGTGGGTCGTGCGCGCTGGGACCACCAGATTAGGGTGGCCGCGGCCATGCGGTGTGGAGCGTTTGTATGGTCTGTGCAGAGAGGAGAGAACAGGGATAGACAGACACATAGTTGACAGGCTAGAGAAGAGGCTACGCTAATGCAGAGGAGATTGGAATGACAAGTGGACTACACGTCTCGAATGTTCAGAAAGTTAAGCTTACGTAGCAAGAATCTAATTGACTAAAATGATTAAATGATACAGTACTGCTGGGGTAGGCTAGCTGCGTTGTTGACACTACCCTAATCAAGTCGTACCGTTGAGTGTGAAGTTTCTACAATGCTGCTTTTCGGGAGCTAGCTGGCTAGCTAGCAGTGTTGGTTACGTTACGTTGCGTTAGGAGAACGACAATAGCTGGCTAGCTAACCTAGAAAATCGCTCTAGACTACACAATTATCTTTGAAACAAAGACGGCTATGTAGCTAGCTATGTAGCTAGCTACGATCAAACAAATCACACCGTTGGGACTGTAATGAAATGAAATGAAAATGTGATACTACCTGTGGAGCGAAGCGGAATCGACCGGAATGCGAAAGTTCTATTCAGTAGACGTTGGCTGGCTATTGGCTAGCTAGGAGTGTCTCCTACGTTAAGGACGACAAAATAGCTGGCTAGCTAACCTCGGTGAATTAAGATAATCACTCTAAGACTACACACTCTAAACTACACAATTATCTTGGATACGAAGACAGCAAAGACAACTATGTAGCTAGCTAATACTACACTAATCAAGTCGTTCAGTTGAGTGTGATAGTTACTACAGTGCTACGGTAGCCGGTGAACGTATGCTAGCTGGCTAGCTGCTAGGCAGATAGGAGGACGACGAAATACGATAATAACGCAATTATCACTCTAAGACTCCACACTCTAAACTACACAATTATCTTGGATACGAAGACAGCAAAGACAACTATGTAGCTAGCTAACACTACACTAATCAAGTCGTTCAGTTGAGTGTGATAGTTACTACAGTGCTACGGTAGACGGTGAACGTGTTGGGCAGATAGGAGACGACGAAATACGATAATTACGCAATTATCTTTGATACAACGACGACTATGTAGCTAGCTAAGAAGAAATTGCTAAGATTAGACAAATCAGACCGTTGTACTATAATGAAATGTAATGAAATGTAATGAAAAAGTTATACAACCTGCAGACCGAAGTAGCGCGGATGCGACCGGCTCGCTCAACCCGGAAGTTGTAATAGAGACAGTAGATCTCGCTGGTCTGTCATAATATGATAGATACAGTAGATCTAGCTGGTCTGTCATAATATAATATAGACAGTAGATCTAGCTGGTCTGTCATATTTTAATAGGGACAGTAGATCTAGCTGGTCTGTCATAATTTAATAGAGACAGTTGATCTATCTGGTCTGTCATATTATAATACAGACAGTAAATCTAGCTGGTCTGTCATAATATAATAGAGACAGTAGATCTAGCTGGTCTGTCATAATATGATAGAGACAGTAGATCTAACTGGTCTGTCATAATATAATAGAGACAGTAGATCTAGCTGGTCTGTCATAATATAATAGAGACAGTAGATCTAGGTGGTCTGTCATATTATAATAGAGACAGTAGATCCCGCTGGTCTGTCATAATATAATAGAGACAGTAGATCTAGCTGGTCTGTCATATTTTAATAGGGACAGTAGATCTAGCTGGTCTGTCATAATTTAATAGAGACAGTTGATCTATCTGGTCTGTCATATTATAATACAGACAGTAAATCTAGCTGGTCTGTCATAATATCCTAGATACAGTAGATCTAGCTGGTCTGTCATAATATAATATAAACAGTAGATCTAGCTGGTCTGTCAAATTTTAATAGGGACAGTAGATCTAGCTGGTCTGTCATAATTTAATAGAGACAGTTGATCTATCTGGTCTGTCATATTATAATAGAGACAGTTGATCTATCTGGTCTGTCATATTATAATACAGACAGTAAATCTAGCTGGTCTGTCATAATATAATAGAGACAGTAGATCTAGATGGTCTGTCATATTATAATAGAGACAGTAGATCTCGCTGGTCTGTCATAATATAATAGAGACAGTAGATCTAGCTGGTCTGTCATAAAATGATAGGTACAGTAGATCTAGCTGGTCTGTCGTGTTTTAATAGGGACTGTAGATCTTGCTGGTCTGTCATAATATAATAGAGACAGTAGATCTAGCTGGTCTGTCATAATATAATAGAGACAGTAGATCTAGCTGGTCTGTCATATTATAATAGAGACAGTAGATCCCGCTGGTCTGTCATAATATAATAGAGACAGTAGATCTAGCTGGTCTGTCATAATATAATATAGACAGTAGATCTAGCTGGTCTGTCATATTTTAATAGGGACAGTAGATCTAGCTGGTCTATCATAATATAATACAGAGAGTAGATCTAGCTGGTCTGTCATATTTTAATAGGGACAGTAGATCTAGCTGGTCTGTCATATTATAATAGAGACAGTAGATCTAGCTGGTCTGTCATAATATAATAGAGACAGTTGATCTATCTGGTCTGTCATATTATAATATAGACAGTAGATCTAGCTGGTCTGTCATATTTTAATAGGGACAGTAGATCTTGCTGGTCTGTCATAATATAATAGAGACAGTAGATCTAGCTGGTCTGTCATAATATAATAGAGACAGTTGATCTATCTGGTCTGTCATATTATAATATAGACAGTAGATCTAGCTGGTCTGTCATATTTTAATAGGGACAGTAGATCTTGCTGGTCTGTCATAATATAATAGAGACAGTAGATCTAGCTGGTCTGTCATAATATAATAGAGACAGTAGATCTAGCTGGTCTGTCGTGTTTTAATAGGGACTGTAGATCTTGCTGGTCTGTCATAATTTAATAGAGACAGTTGATCTATCTGGTCTGTCATATTATAATACAGACAGTAAATCTAGCTGGTCTGTCATATTATAATAGAGAGAGTAGATCCCGCTGGTCTGTCATAATATAATAGAGACAGTAGATCTAGCTGGTCTGTCATAATATGATAGATACAGTAGATCTAGCTGGTCTGTCATAATATAATATAGACAGTAGATCTAGCTGGTCTGTCATATTTTAATAGGGACAGTAGATCTAGCTGGTCTGTCATAATATAATAGAGACAGTTGATCTATCTGGTCTGTCATATTATAATAGAGACAGTAGATCTCGCTGGTCTGTCATAATATAATAGAGACAGTAGATCTAGCTGGTCTGTCATAATATAATATAGACAGTTGATCTATCTGGTCTGTCATAATTTAATAGAGACAGTTGATCTATCTGGTCTGTCATATTATAATAAAGACAGTAAATCTAGCTGGTCTGTCATAATATAATAGAGACAGTAGATCTAGCTGGTCTGTCATAATATGATAGAGACAGTAGATCTAACTGGTCTGTCATAATATAATAGAGACAGTAGATCTAGCTGGTCTGTCATAATATAATAGAGCCAGTAGATCCAGCTGGTCTGTCATATTATAATAGAGACATTAGATCCCGCTGGTCTGTCATAATATAATATAGACAGTAGATCTAGCTGGTCTGTCATATTTTAATAGGGACAGTAGATCTAGCTGGTCTGTCATAATATAATAGAGACAGTTGATCTATCTGGTCTGTCATATTATAATAGAGACAGTAGATCTCGCTGGTCTGTCATAATATAATAGAGACAGTAGATCTAGCTGGTCTGTCATAATATGATAGATACAGTAGATCTTGCTGGTCTGTCATAATATAATATAAACAGTAGATCTAGCTTGTCTGTCGTATTTTAATAGGGACAGTAGATCTAGCTGGTCTGTCATAATTTAATAGAGACAGTTGATCTATCTGGTCTGTCATATTATAATACAGACAGTAAATCTAGCTGGTCTGTCATAATATAATAGAGACAGTAGATCTAACTGGTCTGTCATAATATAATAGAGACAGTAGATCTAGCTGGTCTGTCATAATATAATAGAGACAGTAGATCTAGCTGGTCTGTCATATTATAATAGAGACAGTAGATCCCGCTGGTCTGTCATAATATAATAGAGACAGTAGATCTATCTGGTCTGTCATATTATAATAGAGACAGTAGATCTAGCTGGTCTGTCATAATATGATAGGTACAGTAGATCTAGCTGGTCTGTCATGTTTTAAGAGGGACAGTAGATCTAGCTGGTAGATATGTAGATATGTAGTCTGGTCTGTCATAATATAATAGAATATATATAATATAATAATTTAATAGAGACCTATCTCTCTGTTTTGGTCCTGCCGTACATACCTACACGTATGCTACGGTCACAAGACGCAGGCCTCCTAATTGTCCCTAGAATTTCTAAGCAAACAGCTGGAGGCAGGGCTTTCTCCTATTTTTATGGAACGGTCTGCCTACCCATGTCAGAGACGCAAACTCGGTCTCAACCTTTAAGTCTTTACTGAAGACTCATCTCTTCAGTGGGTCATATGATTGAGTGTAGTCTGGCCCAGGAGTGGGAAGGTGAACGGAAAGGCTCTGGAGCAACGAACCGCCCTTGCTGTCTCTGCCTGGCCGGTTCCCCTCTTTCCACTGGGATTCTCTGCCTCTAACCCTATTACAAGGGCTGAGTCACTGGCTTACTGGGGCTCTCTCATGCCGGCCCTGGAAGGGGTGCGTCACCTGAGTTGGTTGATTCACTGATGTGGTCATCCTGTCTGGGTTGGCGCCCCCCCCTTGGGTTATGCCATGGCGGAGATCTTTGTGGGCTATACTCAGCCTTTTCTCAGGATGGTAGGTTGGTGGTTGAAGATATCCCACTAGTGGTGTGGGGGCTGTGCTTTGGCAAAGTGGGTGGGGTTATATCCTTCCTGTTTGGCCCTGTCCGGGGTGTCCTCGGATGGGGCCACAGTGTCTCCTGACCCCTCCTGTCTCAGCCTCCAGTATTTATGCTGCAGTAGTTTATGTGTCGGGGGGCTAGGGTCAGTTTGTTATATCTAGAGTACTTCTCCTGTCCTATTCGGTGTCCTGTGTGAATCTAAGTGTGCGTTCTCTAATTCTCTCCTCTCTTTCTTTCTCTCTCTCGGAGGACCTGAGCATGCCCCAGGACTACCTGACATGATGACTCCTTGCTGTCCCCAGTCCACCTGGCCGTGCTGCTGCTCCAGTTTCAACTGTTCTGCCTTATTATTATTCGACCATGCTGGTCATTTATGAACATCTTGGCCATGTTCTGTTATAATCTCCACCCGCCACAGCCAGAAGAGGACTGGCCACCCCACATAGCCTGGTTCCTCTCTAGGTTTCTTCCTAGGTTTTGGCCTTTCTAGGGAGTTTTTCCTAGCCACCGTGCTTCTACACCTGCATTGCTTGCTGTTTGGGGTTTTAGGCTGGGTTTCTGTACAGCACTTTGAGATATCAGCTGATGTACGAAGGGCTATATAAATAAATTTGATTTGATTTGATGTATGTAACTGTCAGTTCTTGGAATTCTCTGTGCCATTTGAAAAATGACAGTTTTGTTGTCAGTGATACTATTACTGTAAAGTATAGGAACTCACAATCTTCCATATCATCAGTGGTGTTGTTTGGAGGTTTACTCTCATGACCTGCACTGTCCTCCCCTATTCACAGACCGGGTAGATTCCATCCGAGTTGAAGTTATTTTAGTCTCCAGATAGTTGCCTCTGGAATGGTGACCTGAATGACACTGGAAACACAGTCTATTCTCACAGCAATGAGTGAGAGCAGAGTGAGTGTAATCTTTGCACACAGAACATGGTGTGGCATTCAGGACTTTATTCTTAGGTAGATTAGTAGCAGTCCGTTTCCCTGAGTTCTGAGCTGGGCTAGGGCCACAGTAAGACCTTCTCTAGCATATCAATTACTCTCTCTAGAGCAGAGTGATCTGAGCTCTTAGGTTGCTGTGGCTCCTGTATATCTGCAGATGGGATTGAAGTGGAACTAAACTTGACTGTGTTCACTGTGCTTCTCTCACTTGTTTCTCTGTACTTCTGCAATGGATTTGAAGCTCATCTCTGCATGGTAGTCATTTAAGACATCTTGTACTTCATGTGCAGACCACATGTCAATTGTTTTGAACGTGAAGGCTAGTTCTTTGCTTGGGCAGTTCCTGATGAACATGCGTGTGATGTCTGTCCTAAGATCCTCGTGTTTCTTTCCCTGTTCCTTCAGGCCTTCTGTAGCAGTGTCTGCTGCACGGTTCAGTCTTAGCCAGTATTTCTATGGGTCCCCCTGTTCTTTGGGTAGAGTCGTGTAGAAATGTTGGTGTGGGATATATGAGTATTTCTCTATTAGTAACCCTGATTCAGATGACCATCCTACCCATTCTAGATTTGGAGACATAATTTATTGATCGGCAGGTAAGGGTGAGCGGCTAGATGTTCTTTACCATGTGCTTTTCTTTATCCTACCGATCCTCGACTTCGGCGATGTCATTTATAAAATAGCCTCCAACACTCTACTCAACAAATTGGATACAGTCTATCACAGTGCCATCTGTTTTGTTATCAAAGCCCCATATACTACCCAGCACTGCGACCTGTACGCTCTCGTTGGCGGGCCCTCGCTTCACTCTCGTCGCCAAACCCACTGGCTCCAGTTCATTGAAGAGTCTCTGCTAGGTACAGTCCCGCCTTATCTCAATTCACTGGTCACCATAGCAGCACCCACTCGTAGCACGCGCTCCAGCAGGTACAGTGGGGCAAAAAAGTATTTAGTCAGCCACCAATTGTGCAAGTTCTCCCACTTAAAAAGATGAGAGGCCTGTAATTTTCATCATAGGTACACTTCAACTATGACAGACAAAGGGTAGCCTAGTGGTTAGAGTGTTCAAATCCCCGAGCTGACACGGTACAAATCTGTCGTTCTGCCCCTGAACAGGCAGTTAACCCACTGTTCCTAGGCCGTCATTGAAAATAAGAATTTGTTCTTAACTGACTTGCCTAGTTAAATAAAAGTTATTAAAAAATCTATTTAAAAAAGAGAAAGAAAATCACATTGTTGGATTTTTTATGAATTTATTTAGTGGAAAATAAGTATTTGGTCACCTACAAACAAGCAAGATTTCTGGCTCTCACAGACCTGTAACTTCTTCTTTAAGAGGCTCCTCTGTCCTCCATTCGTTACCTGTATTAATGGCACCTGTTTGAACTTGTTATCAGTATAAAAGACATCTGTTCACAACCTCAAACAGTCACACTACAAACTCCACTATGGCCAAGACCAAAGAACTGTCAAAGGACACCAGAAACAAAATTGTAGACCGGCACCAGGTTGGGAAGACTGAATCTGCAATAGGTAAGCAGCTTGGTTTGAAGAAATCAACTGTGGGAGCAATTATTAGGAAATGGAAGACATACAAGACCACTGATAATCTCCCTCGATCTGGGGCTCCACGCAAGATCTCACCCCGTGGGGTCAAAATGTGGGCATTGAAGATGAAACATGGCTGGGGTCTTTCAGCATGACAATGATCCCAAACACACCGCCCGGGCAACTCAACCCCATAGAAAATCTTTGGAGGGAGTTGAAAGTCCGTGTTGCCCAGCAACAGCCCCAAAACATCACTGCTCTAGAGGAGATCTGCATGGAGGAATGGGACAAAATACCAGCAAAAGTGTGTGAAAACCTTGTGAAGACTTACAGAAAATGTTTGACCTCTGTCATTGCCAACAAAGGGTATATAACACAAACTCAATCATGGACACTCTTACTGACAGTTGTGGCTGCTTTGTGTGATGTATTGTTGTCTCTACCTTCTTGACCTTGTGCCGTTGACTGTGCCCAAAAATGCTTGTACCATGTTTTGTTCTGAAACCATTGGTGTTATGTGTGTTGCTGCCATGTTGTGTTGCTACTGTACCATGCTGTTTTGTCATGCGTTGCTGCCTTGCTATGTTGTCTTAGGTCTCTATGTAGTGTTGTCTCTCTCATTGTGATGTGTATTTTGTCCTATATTTATATTGCATTTATTTTTTATCCCAGCCCCGTCCCCACATGAGGCCTTTTGATAGGCCGTCATTGTAAATAAGAATTTGTTCTTAACTGACTTGCCTAGTTAAAGGTTAAATAAATTAAAATAAAAGTATTGACTGCAGCTGAAATGCTTCCTGAGGAGACTATAGATGGCATCTTAGATTGATGACACCAAACATGTAAGTATATTTTAGTATTTCATTGTAACTTAGAATAACATTACCAGAACGCACCTGGCGAAAGCTACCTGAGGCTTTTCCGAGCATTTAAATGGCTACGGGTAGCGGAAAGCCAATACACATATTGAGTCAATACTGCCATTTATTGGTAAACCTAATACTTACCATAAATATACCAGGTTAGACCACAGCCTGTTGTTTCACATGGGAATAAATGAGCCATAGTGGGCAGAACATGCACGTGGAATCCTATTGGCGCGTTCTAGCATCATTTGCATATTTCCATTGGGCAGAGTTAGTCAATTCTGTTCGTAACACATTGTAGTTTTGGGAACCGAAAACTATTGTGATTTTATTTTATTTTTTAAATCGCTGATGAACTAGCAGAATATTGGCCAAAATCCATGTGGTCCAATCTTCTCCCACTGTCAGCCACTGGGCTTCCTCTCACGTGAGTGGAAACTCCAACCCACTGGGCTTCCTCTCACGTGAGAGGAAACTCCAACCCGATGCTTCACATTTATACTGTATATCTGATGAAATATGTCTCACTGTTCCATCTGTTGGTTACCTACCTTCTTTAAGGTTTATTGGCCCTAACCCTACACCCATAAGGTGGTTACTGCCGCCACCTACTGTATGGAGAAGTAAATTATCCCCCAAAAACAAAATTCACCACTTCTTCTGGTTAGCTACCTGGGGACGTAAACATCATGATGTACGAGTCCCACCTTCCATTTAGCTACTAGCAAATCAATGGCATTGTAACAAAAAGCAGCGCTATGATTGGTCAATAAGGCTGCCAATGTCACAGAGTTTCTAAATACTGTACCTTCTTTAATGTCATTGTAGATTTGTGAGCAGACAGAGATCATACATCATGAGCAGAGAGATGCAGGTTCCACACTTCATTTCTTGCTCTCAATTCCACTTTCTGGGCACACATCTCTCTCTGAGCTCAGTCATCTCCTCAACATGATCCTCTGTGCTGTTGAGATTGTTATGCATCGGAAATGATGCCATAGACTGCACACGATGTGCAGGGAGATGGAACAGTAAACAGACATTTCAATGTCATAGCCATATAGATACCGGCTGAAACACTGTTTGAACCAATCAGCAGCAAGGATTAGACCCACCTAAAAGGATTATAAGCACCAACTTTCATAAAATATTTAATTTACAGTTCTATTTATTTTTTTAAAAGTGTCATTATACACAATAAATACAATACAAAATTAATCTAATACTATACTTCAAATTCTCTTTTTTTGTACATTATTGTTCGTTTGTCCATGTTTCTGCGTTTGAATTGTCCAACAGGCTTTGAAGATAGGGATTGGGGGGGCAGTGACAGAGGGGGGGGACAGTGACAAAGGGGGGGGTAGTGACAGAGGGGCAAAGTAGAGAATAAGAGATTTGATAAATGTGGCCATGTTAACTGAAATGCATCCTGAACGTCAGCCATGGTCAGGACAACCAGAGGACATGTTAACTGAAATGCATCCTGAACGTCAGCCATGGCCAGGACAACCAGAGGACATGTTAACTGAAATGCATCCTGAACGTCAGTCATGGTCAGGACAACCAGAGGACATGTTAACTGAAATGCATCCTGAACGTCAGCCATGGCCAGGACAACCAGAGGACATGTTAACTGAAATGCATCCTGAACGTCAGTCATAACCCTAACCCTACTGAACGTCAGTCATAACCCTAACCCTCCTGAACGTCAGTCATAACCCTAACCCTCCTGAACGTCAGTCATAACCCTAACCCTCCTGAACGTCAGTCATAACCCTAACCCTACTGAACGTCAGTCATAACCCTAACCCTCCTGAACGTCAGTCATAACCCTAACCCTCCTGAGCGTCAGTCATAACCCTAACCCTCCTGAGCGTCAGTCATAACCCTAACCCTCCTGAGCGTCAGTCATAACCCTAACCCTCCTGAGCGTCAGTCATAACCCTAACCCTACTGAACGTCAGTCATAACCCTAACCCTACTGAGCGTCAGTCATAACCCTAACCCTCCTGAACGTCAGTCATAACCCTAACCCTCCTGAACGTCAGTCACCCTAAGCGTCAGTCATAACCCTAACCCTCCTGAACGTCAGTCATAACCCTAACCCTCCTGAACGTCAGTCATAACCTAACCCTCCTGAACGTCAGTCATAACCCTAACCCTCCCCAGTCCTAACCCTAAACGTCAGTCATAACCCTAACCCTCCTGAGGCGTCAGTCATGGTCAGGACAACCCTAACCCTCCTGAACGTCAGCCATGGCCAGGACAACCAGAGGACATGTTAACTGAAATGCATCCTGAACGTCAGTCATGGTCAGGACAACCCATGTTAACCCTCCTGAGCGTCAGCCATCAGGACAACCCTAACCCTCCTGAACGTCAGCCATGGCCAGGACAACCAGAGGACATAATGCATCCTAACCCTCCTGAACGTCAGTCATAACCCTAACCCTCCTGAGCGTCAGTCATAACCCCTAACCCTCCTGAACGTCAGTCATAACCCTAACCCTCCTGAGGACGTTACCCTCCTGAAATGCTAACCCTCCTGAACGTCAGTCATAACCCTAACCAGAGGACGTCAGTCATAACCCTAACCCTCCTGAACGTCAGTCATAACCCTAACCCTACTGAACGACAGTCATAACCCTAACCCTCCTGAACGTCAGTCATAACCCTAACCCTGACTGAGCGTCAGTCATAACCCTAACCCTCCTGAACGTCAGTCATAACCCTAACCCTCCTGAACGTCAGTCATAACCTAACCCTCCTGAGCGTCAGTCATAACCTAACCCTCCTGAACGTCAGTCATAACCCATAACCCTAACCCTACTGAACGTCAGTCATAACCCTAACCCTCCTGAGCGTCAGTCATAACCCTAACCCTACTGAACGTCAGTCATAACCCTAACCCTCCTGAACGTCAGTCATAACCCTAACCATGGCCAGTCATAACCCTAACCCTCCTGAACGTCAGTCATAACCCTAACCCTCCTGAGGTCATAACCTAACCCTCCTGAGCGTCAGTCATAACCCTAACCCTCCTGAGCGTCAGTCATAACCCTAACCCTCATAACCTCCTAACCTCCTGAACGTCAGTCATAACCCTAACCCTCCTGAACGTCAGTCATCTAACCCTCCTGAACGTCAGTCCTAACCTCCTGAACCCTAACCCTCCTGAGCGTCAGTCATAACCTAACCCTCCTGAGCGTCAGTCATAACCCTAATAACCCTAACCCTCCTGAGCGTCAGTCATAACCCTAACCCTCCTGAGCGTCAGTCATAACCCTAACCCTCCTGAAGTCATAACCCTAAGTCAGTCATAACCCTAAGGACGTCAGTCATAACCCTAACCCTCCTGAGCGTCAGTCATAACCTAACCCTCCTGAACGTCAGTCATAACCCTAACCCTCCTGAGCGTCAGTCATAACCCTAACCCTCCTGAAGCGTCAGTCATAACCTAACCCTCCTGAACGTCAGTCATAACCCTAACCCTCCTGAGCGTCAGTCATAAGCCTAACCCTACTGGTCAGTCATAACCCTAACCCTACGTCAGTCATAACCCTAAAGCGTCAGTCATAACCCTCCTGAACGTCAGTCATAACCCTAACCCTCCTGAGCGTCAGTCATAACCCCACTGTCATAACCCTAACCCCTGAGCGTCAGTCATAACCCTAACCTCCTGAACGCCAGTCGAACCCTAACCCTCCTGAACGTCAGTCATAACCTAACCCTCCTGAGCGTCAGTCATAACCCTAACCCTCCTGAACGTCAGTCATAACCCTAACCCTCCTGAGCGTCAGTCATAACCTAACCCTCCTGAGCGTCAGTCATAACCCTAACCCTCCTGAGCGTCAGTCAGCCTAACAACCTGAGCGAGTCATGCCTCTGAAATGTCAAACGTCAGCCACCAGGACTCCTGAGGACGTTAACTGTGCATAACCCTAACAGCCATCCTGAACCAGTCACATGTTACCTGAAACCCTGAACGTCAGCCATGGAAGGACAACCAGAGGACATGTTAACTGAAATGCATCCTGAACGTCAGCCATGGCCAGGACAACCAGAGGACATGTTAACTGAAATGCATCCTGAACGTCAGTCATAACCCTAACCCTACTGAACGTCAGTCATAACCCTAACCCTCCTGAACGTCAGTCATAACCCTAACCCTCCTGAACGTAAGTCATAACCCTAACCCTACTGGTCAGTCATAACCCTAACCCTACTGGTCAGTCATAACCCTAACCCTACTGAACGTCAGTCATAACCCTAACCCTCCTGAACGTCAGTCATAACCCTAACCCTCCTGAACGTCAGTCATAACCCTAACCCTCCTGAACGTCAGTCATAACCCTAACCCTCCTGAACGTCAGTCATAACCCTAACCCTACTGAACGTCAGTCATAACCCTAACCCTACTGAACGTCAGTCATAACCCTAACCCTCCTGAACGTCAGTCATAACCCTAACCCTCCTGAACGTCAGTCATAACCCTAACCCTCCTGAACGTCAGCCATGGTCAGGACAACCAGAGGACATGTTAACTGAAATGCATCCTGAACGTCAGCCATGGCCAGGACAACCAGAGGACATGTTAACTGAAATGCATCCTGAACGTCAGCCATGGTCAGGACAACCAGAGGACATGTTAACTGAAATGCATCCTGAACGTCAGCCATGGCCAGGACAACCAGAGGACATGTTAACTGAAATGCATCCTGAACGTCAGCCATGGCCAGGACAACCAGAGGACATGTTAACTGAAATGCATCCTGAACGTCAGTCATAACCCTAACCCTACTGAACGTCAGTCATAACCCTAACCCTCCTGAACGTCAGTCATAACCCTAACCCTCCTGAACGTCAGTCATAACCCTAACCCTCCTGAACGTCAGTCATAACCCTAACCCTACTGAACGTCAGTCATAACCCTAACCCTCCTGAACGTCAGTCATAACCCTAACCCTCCTGAACGTCAGTCATAACCCTAACCCTCCTGAACGTCAGTCATAACCCTAACCCTCCTGAACGTCAGTCATAACCCTAACCCTCCTGAACGTCAGTCATAACCCTAACCCTACTGAACGTCAGTCATAACCCTAACCCTACTGAACGTCAGTCATAACCCTAACCCTCCTGAACGTCAGTCATAACCCTAACCCTCCTGAAAGTCAGTCATAACCCTCCTGAACGTCAGTCATAACCCTAACCCTCCTGAACGTCAGTCATAACCCTAACCCTACTGAACGTCAGTCATAACCCTAACCCTCCTGAACGTCAGTCATAACCCTAACCCTACTGAACGTCAGTCATAACCCTAACCCTCCTGAACGTCAGTCATAACCCTAACCCTCCTGAACGTCAGTCATAACCCTAACCCTCCTGAACGTCAGTCATAACCCTAACCCTCCTGAATGTCAGTCATAACCCTAACCCTCCTGAACGTCAGTCATAACCCTAACCCTCCTGAACGTCAGTCATAACCCTAACCCTCCTGAACGTCAGTCATAACCCTAACCCTCCTGAACGTCAGTCATAACCCTAACCCTACTGAACGTCAGTCATAACCCTAACCCTCCTGAACGTCAGTCATAACCCTAACCCTCCTGAACGTCAGTCATAACCCTAACCCTCCTGTCAGTCAACCCTAACCCTCCTGAACGTCAGTCATAACCCTAACCCTCCTGAACGTCAGTCATAACCCTAACCCTACTGAACGTCAGTCATAACCCTAACCCTACTGAACGTCAGTCATAACCCTAACCCTCCTGAACGTCAGTCATAACCCTAACCCTCCTGAACGTCAGTCATAACCCTAACCCTACTGGTCAGTCATAACCCTAACCCTACTGGTCAGTCATAACCCTAACCCTACTGAACGTCAGTCATAACCCTAACCCTCCTGAACGTCAGTCATAACCCTAACCCTCCTGAACGTCAGTCATAACCCTAACCCTCCTGAACGTCAGTCATAACCCTAACCCTCCTGAACGTCAGTCATAACCCTAACCCTCCTGAACGTCAGTCATAACCCTAACCCTACTGAACGTCAGTCATAACCCTAACCCTACTGAACGTCAGTCATAACCCTAACCCTCCTGAGCGTCAGTCATAACCCTAACCCTCCTGAACGTCAGTCATAACCCTAACCCTCCTGAGCGTCAGTCATAACCCTAACCCTCCTGAACGTCAGTCATAACCCTAACCCTCCTGAACGTCAGTCATAACCCTAACCCTCCTGAACGTCAGTCATAACCTAACCCTCCTGAACGTCAGTCATAACCCTAACCCTCCTGAACGTCAGTCATAACCCTAACCCTCCTGAACGTCAGTCATAACCCTAACCCTCCTGAACGTCAGTCATAACCCTAACCCTCCTGAGCGTCAGTCATAACCCTAACCCTCCTGAACGTCAGTCATAACCTAACCCTCCTGAACGTCAGTCATAACCCTAACCCTCCTGAACGTCAGTCATAACCCTAACCCTCCTGAACGTCAGTCATAACACTAACCCTCCTGAAGCGTCAGTCATAACCCTAACCCTCCTGAACGTCAGTCATAACCCTAACCCTCCTGAACGTCAGTCATAACCCTAACCCTCCTGAACGTCAGTCATAACCCTAACCCTCCTGAACGTCAGTCATAACCCTAACCCTCCTGAACGTCAGTCATAACCCTAACCCTCCTGAAGCGTCAGTCATAACCTAACCCTCCTGAACGTCAGTCATAACCCTAACCCTCCTGAACGTCAGTCATAAACCTAACCCTCCTGAACGTCAGTCATAACCCTAACCCTCCTGAACGTCAGTCATAACCCCTAACCCTCCTGAACGTCAGTCATAACCCTAACCCTACTGAACGTCAGTCATAACCCTAACCCTCCTGAGCGTCAGTCATAAACCTAACCCTCCTGAGCGTCAGTCATAACCCTAACCCTCCTGAACGTCAGTCATAACCCTAACCCTCCTGAACGTCAGTCATAACCCTAACCCTCCTGAACGTCAGTCATAACCCCTAACCCTCCTGAACGTCAGTCATAACCCTAACCCTCCTGAACGTCAGTCATAAACCTAACCCTCCTGAACGTCAGTCATAACCCTAACCCTCCTGAACGTCAGTCATAACCCTAACCCTCCTGAGCGTCAGTCATAACCCTAACCCTACTGAACGTCAGTCATAACCTAACCCTCCTGAACGTCAGTCATAACCCTAACCCTCCTGAACGTCAGTCATAACCCTAACCCTACTGAACGTCAGTCATAACCCTAACCCTCCTGAACGTCAGTCATAAACCTAACCCTCCTGAACGTCAGTCATAACCCTAACCCTCCTGAACGTCAGTCATAACCCTAACCCTCCTGAACGTCAGTCATAACCCTAACCCTCCTGAACGTCAGTCATAACCCTAACCCTCCTGAACGTCAGTCATAACCCTAACCCTACTGAACGTCAGTCATAACCCTAACCCTACTGAACGTCAGTCATAACCCTAACCCTCCTGAACGTCAGTCATAACCATAACCCTCCTGAACGTCAGTCATAACCCTAACCCTACTGGTCAGTCATAACCCTAACCCTACTGGTCAGTCATAACCCTAACCCTACTGAACGTCAGTCATAACCCTAACCCTCCTGAACGTCAGTCATAACCCTAACCCTCCTGAACGTCAGTCATAACCCTAACCCTCCTGAACGTCAGTCATAACCCTAACCCTCCTGAACGTCAGTCATAACCCTAACCCTCCTGAACGTCAGTCATAACCCCTAACCCTACTGAACGTCAGTCATAACCCTAACCCTACTGAACGTCAGTCATAACCTAACCCTCCTGAGCGTCAGTCATAACCTAACCCTCCTGAGCGTCAGTCATAACCCTAACCCTCCTGAGCGTCAGTCATAACCCTAACCCTCCTGAACGTCAGTCATAACCCTAACCCTCCTGGCGTCAGTCATAACCCTAACCCTCCTGAACGTCAGTCATAAACCTAACCCTCCTGAACGTCAGTCATAACCCTAACCCTCCTGAACGTCAGTCATAACCCTAACCCTCCTGAACGTCAGTCATAACCCTAACCCTCCTGAACGTCAGTCATAACCCTAACCCTCCTGAACGTCAGTCATAACCCTAACCCTCCTGAACGTCAGTCATAACCCTAACCCTCCTGAACGTCAGTCATAACCCTAACCCTCCTGAACGTCAGTCATAACACTAACCCTCCTGAAGCGTCAGTCATAACCCTAACCCTCCTGAGCGTCAGTCATAACCCTAACCCTCCTGAACGTCAGTCATAACCCTAACCCTCCTGAACGTCAGTCATAACCCTAACCCTCCTGAACGTCAGTCATAACCCTAACCCTCCTGAACGTCAGTCATAACCCTAACCCTCCTGAACGTCAGTCATAACCCTAACCCTCCTGAACGTCAGTCATAACCCTAACCCTCCTGAACGCGTCAGTCATAAACCTAACCCTCCTGAACGTCAGTCATAACCCTAACCCTCCTGAACGTCAGTCATAACCCTAACCCTCCTGAGCGTCAGTCATAACCCTAACCCTACTGAGCGTCAGTCATAACCCTAACCCTCCTGAGCGTCAGTCATAAACCTAACCCTCCTGAACGTCAGTCATAACCCTAACCCTCCTGAACGTCAGTCATAACCCTAACCCTCCTGGGCGTCAGTCATAACCCTAACCCTCCTGAGCGTCAGTCATAACCCTAACCCTCCTGAGCGTCAGTCATAACCCTAACCCTCCTGAACGTCAGTCATAAACCTAACCCTCCTGAGCGTCAGTCATAACCTAACCCTCCTGAGCGTCAGTCATAACCCTAACCCTCCTGAGCGTCAGTCATAACCCTAACCCTCCTGAACGTCAGTCATAACCCTAACCCTCCTGAGCGTCAGTCATAAACCTAACCCTCCTGAGCGTCAGTCATAAACCTAACCCTCCTGAGCGTCAGTCATAACCCTAACCCTCCTGAGCGTCAGTCATAACCCTAACCCTCCTGAGCGTCAGTCATAACCCTAACCCTCCTGAACGTCAGTCATAACCCTAACCCTCCTGAACGTCAGTCATAACCCTAACCCTCCTGAGCGTCAGTCATAACCTAACCCTCCTGAGCGTCAGTCATAACCCTAACCCTCCTGAGCGTCAGTCATAACCCTAACCCTCCTGAGCGTCAGTCATAACCCTAACCCTCCTGAGCGTCAGTCATAACCCTAACCCTCCTGAGCGTCAGTCATAACCCTAACCCTCCTGAGCGTCAGTCATAACCCTAACCCTCCTGAGCGTCAGTCATAGCCCTAACCCTACTGAGCGTCAGTCATAACCCTAACCCTCCTGACGTCAGTCATAACCTAACCCTCCTGAGCGTCAGTCATAACCTAACCCTCCTGAGCGTCAGTCATAACCCTAACCCTCCTGAGCGTCAGTCATAACCCTAACCCTCCTGAGCGTCAGTCATAACCCTAACCCTCCTGAGCGTCAGTCATAACCTAACCCTCCTGAGCGTCAGTCATAACCTAACCCTCCTGAGCGTCAGTCATAACCCTAACCCTCCTGAACGTCAGTCATAACCCTAACCCTACTGAACGTCAGTCATAACCCTAACCCTCCTGAACGTCAGTCATAACCCTAACCCTCCTGAACGTCAGTCATAACCCCCTGAACGTCAGTCATAACCCTAACCCTCCTGAACGTCAGTCATAACCCTAACCCTCCTGAACGTCAGTCATAACCCTAACCCTCCTGAACGTCATATTAACATGTAAAGGTGATTTCATAATTACATGTTTCATCGTCATTACAGTAATAGGGTTCTTAAAGAGAGCACCAGCCTCAACAGTCAACCAGAAAGTTAGCCAACCATCTCAACATTTAACCATACTACAACATGTATTTGAAAGAAACACAACCTAACCATCTAGCTAAGAAGAATTGAACAGCTGGAACCAGAAAGTGTATTTGTGGTGATGATAGAAGTCAGAATATGGAAAAAGAGACGTGGATCTGTAGTGATGAAGAGATCACTAAAACAAACCTTTAGGGAGTTCTATGCAGTCTTGCCTTGATTATATTCAGTAGAGCAAACATTTAGTCACAGAAAAACAAATCTCTTATTATTGGACAAGTTCCTGTAGTTTTCTCCTGTTTTATACCTACTGAACATGACCCAGGTCTTTGTTATACAGACAGGCAGGCAGCAGCTATAACATGATGACTATGGAATACAATACAATAGGAATGAAAAAAGAAAACCTCCAATAATACAAAACTAATGGAGACAAATGAATGAAACTGATGATTGAGCGTAGTTGGGAGTAAAGCATAAGGTTTTTACAGAGAAATCACCATCCAGTGACTGTGAGCATTGGGTCATGTTGTACGTAGTTGGGAGTAAAGCATAAGGTTTTACAGAGAAATCACCATCCATCCAGATGATTGAGCGTAGTTGGGAGTAAAGCATACGTTTTTTACAGAGAAAGTCATCACCATCCATCCAGTGACTGTGAGCATTGGGTCATGTTGTAAAGTAAACAACATTCAGATGGACAAACAAGGTCAACTGAGCTTGTCAGAGCAGTGAGAGTTATTCCTCTCTCCTCTCTTCAGTCCCAACTGTTGTGTGTGTTATCTGCTGTGAGTCTGTGGCACCAGTCCTCTGCCTCCAACCTGAGAGTGATGGGCCAGAGAGGATGAAGATGAAGAGGAGACTGAGGGTCTGTATGTGTGTGAGGAGGGCTGGGGGGCCGTGGGTCGCTGGCTGCGGTGGTGATGTGGCCTGACGGAGCCCCTTTGGCTCTGCGCGGTGTGGGCCTCTGGGCCTGGCCCTGCAAGTTGAGGATGGTGTCGATGGCACACTGCAGGTGCTCGTTAAGAGACTCATCGTGTGGCGGGAGCCGGAGGAGAAGGAGCGTTGTCCATGACAGGAGAGTCTGACTTACAGCGCTTAGCAGGAAGTGATGAGTCTCTGTAACAATGAGTCTCTGGCGGCGAGGAAGGGGGCCCAGGGGCATGCTGGTCCATTCTGAACGTATCACCCCCACCGCCGCCACCTGACCTCTGGTGGTTTTTACTGCTCACCCTCTTATACCTCCCCATGTCCGCCCCTCTGTCCCAATGATCCCTTCTCTCCCCCTCTCCTCCTCTCTGTCTGAGAGATGCTGCTGGGTGTTTGTGATGCCCTGCACTAGGCCAGGAGAGGAGGGGGAGGAGTTCCCCAGCCTCAGGGCCTCCCTCCCGGCTGAGCTCTGTGTGGGAGCTCCCTCCCTTGGGCTGCCTCCTCTCTTCTCCGGCTTCATGCTGGTGATCACTGTCCCCTCTGAGGAGGGGAGAGGGTGAGGAGGGTGGGGAGGAGAATTGGGGGCGAGGGGAGGGACGGGGTACGGGACACTGTCTCCTCCTCCTCCCGGTACGCCCGGTCGGACACGGGGCTGATGTTCTCCCGGTAAGTCTTCCGTAGAGGCAGGCGGCAGGTGGTCTGAGGGGAAGTGGAGGCGGGGTTACGCTTGACTCCACCCACATTGTGATGTTCTAACGCTCCGTTCATCTGAGCCGTGGAGGAAGATGCGGGCGCTGTGACTGTCTGTGGGCTGGGGGTCGCCTGTGTGGTTGCTATGGAGACCATTGCTGAGGAGGCTGTGTTACAGCTAGGGGAGGAGTCCTAATGACAGTTATAGGCGGCGTGGCTAGTGCTGCTGTTTGGGCTTTAGGGAGTGCCAGGCGTCGGTTGGGGCAGGGTGGTAGGCAGTGCGGGGTCAGTTGGGGTCGTGTGTAGAAGTGCCGGGCGTCGGTTGGGGTCGTGTGGTAGGGAGTGCCGGGGTCAGTTGGGGTCGTGTGGTAGGGAGTGCCGGCGTCGGTTGGGGTCGTGTGGTAGAGAGTGCCGGCGTCGGTTGGGGTCGTGTGGTAGGGAGTGCCGCGTCGGTTGGGGTCGTGTGGTATGGCAGGAGTGCCGGCGTCGGTTGGGGTCGTGTGGTAGGGAGTGCCGGCGTCGGTTGGGGTCGTGTGGTAGGGAGTGCCGGCGTCGGTTGGGGTCGTGTGGTAGGGAGTGCCAGGCGTCGGTTGGGGTCGTGTGGAGGGGTGCCGGTGTCGGTTGGGGGTCGTGTGGTAAGGTGCCGGCGTCGGTTGGGGTCGTGGGTAAACAGTGCCGGCGTCAATGGGGTCGTGTGGTAGGGAGTGCCGGGCGTCGGTTGGGGTCGTGTGGTAATTGTTTAGGGGCAGCGTCGGTTGAAGATCTGTGTGGTAAGTGTGGTGCCGGTTAGTCGGCGTGTCGGTTGGGGTCGTGTAGGAGTGCCGGCGTCGGTTGGGGTCGTGTGGTAGGAGTGCCGGCGTCGGTTGGGGTCGTGTATAGATGCCGGCGTCGGTTGGGGTCGTGTGGTAGGGAGTGCCGGTGTCGGTTGGGGGCAGGGTAGGGAGTGGCCTTAGGGTTGGGGTGTGTGGTAGTAAGTCGAAAGTGTTATGCAAGTTACAAACCCCCGCCTCCTGCATGGTCTTGGAGCTGTCAAGCTGTGGCTTAGGTTGGGTAACGTCTTCATGTTCCTGGTCCGTCGAAAATAAGGTGTTATCACCTAGTTACTAAAGGTTAAAAAAAAAAATGCTTGATCTTGAGCTTAGAGCCATGCTGAAGGAGGAGCTTTTACGTCTTCATTTTTTTATTTACCTTTATTTACCCAGGCCTAGGCACAGTTGATCAAGTTCTCATCCTCAGCTGGCGAGAGGAAGAGAAAGGCAGTGGTGGGGAGTGACGGAGGGACAGAGTTACACATGGGTAAACTGGAGGAGCTGTGTTGGGGTCGGCTGTCTGCAACACCATTAACGGGGCTGGGCTCAAACCACTGGGGCTGAGGCTAGAAAAAAGCTGAGGATGGGGCTTGTGTATCAAAAGGCTTGGAGGGGGAAGGATGGGGCAATTTTCAGTGTTGGGGCTAGGGCAAATGATCAGGATGGTCTGGTACAGGGGTTCTGGGCTCAAGGGCCAGGATGGGGCTGGGACTGGAGCTGGGACAGGGGCTGAGGATGGGCTGGGGTTCAGGATAGACTATGGCAGCTGGGACAGGGCTGAGGATGGGGACTGGAGGAATGGAGCCGAGGATGGGGCTGAATGGGACAGGGGACAGGATGGGGCTGAGGACAGGGGTTCAGGAAGGGGCTGAGGATGGGACAGGGGCTGAGGGGATGGGGCTGAGATATGGACTGGAGCTGGGACGGGTGGGGGCTGAGGACCTGTGAGCTGGGAGTTAGGATGGGCTGGAGCTGGGACTGGTAGACAGGGGCTGAGGATAGGCTCGGACTTAGCTGAGGTCTGGGATGGGGCTGAGGATGGGACAGGGATCCATTGGACTGGGCTGAGGATGGGACAGTTATCAGGTCTGAGATGACAGACCAGACCAAGGTAAAGCTATTCAGGATGGGGATATTGATACTTTTGTACATGTTTCCTCCAGCATCTTCACAAGGTCATTTGCTGATTGTTCTGGGATTGATTTGTACTTTCGCAACATATGGTGGAGCTGGGACAGAAGACATCTCCTTATGGTGGTACTGACGGACATGTAGTCCCATGGTGTTAAAATAGTGTAAATAAATGTTACAGATGAAGGTCAATCATCCTTGAGTTGGAAATTGCTCCTCTTGGATGAAGGAGGTCTACTTTTTTGAGGTCTTGGGAAAATCAAAAGAAATCTGCCATCATGATGACAGAGGCACAGACCAAAGGTGGTGCCTGAAATACATCCACATATTTCAAAGTTTAAATGATGTCAATTAAATCAGAAGCTTCTAAAGCCATGATATCATTTTCTGAATTTTCCACATTGTTTAAAAGCACAGTCAACTTAGTGTCTGTAAACTATCTGACCTACTGGAATAGTGAATTATAAGTGAAATAAATGGAATCTGTAAACAAATGTTGGAAAAATGACTTGTGTAAATGTTACAAAGTAGGTGACAAAAACAGACTTCCCTTAACTATAGTTTGTTAACAGAAATGTGTGGAGGATTGAAAATCTAAAGTTAATGACCAAGCTAATGTGTATGTAAAAATATATTAGATAATAAATCACTCTACTATTATTCTGACATAGTCATTCATACAGTTCAAATAAAGTTAGATATAGTTCCATAACATGTTAGATATAGGCATGTATATTAGATATAGACATAAATATCAGAATAGGCATGTAAAGAACTTTTAAATGGCAGCTGTATATTAGATATAGGCATGTATATTAGACTATAGCCATGTATATTAGATATAGTCATGTATATTAGATATAGGCATGTAGATCAGATATAGGCATGTAGCACATATAGGACATGTAAACAAGATATAGGCATGTTCCCTCAGATATGCATGTATATTTCTGGCAATGTAATATTAGATACATTCATGTATAAAGAAATCACACACATATTAGATATGGCTGATGGCATTAGATATAGGCAGTATATTAGATATGTATATTAGAACATAGGCATGTATGTTAGACATGTTATGCCGGTGATCTATAGGCCCCACTGCATTAGATATAGGCATGTGACCATATTAGATATGGATATGGCCTAGATATAGGCATGTATATTAGATATAGGCATGTATATTAGATATGCCATCCTTAGATATAGGCAAATGTTAGATAGTATATTAGATATGGATGTATATTAAAATGTATATTAGATCAGCTAGGCATGTCTTTGAGATCCAGCCTGTCTATTAGATATAGGCATGTATGTTAGATGTGTTGCATGTATATTGATATGCCAGTATGGATGATGGCACATATCAGATGGATAGGCATGTCCAGCCTAGGATTAGATTGCAGGCATGTAGGCACTGATTAGATATAGGCATGTATATTAGATATAGGCATGTATATTGTTATGTCTATTACCCCTGCATGTGATAATATGTCATCATTGAAGAGCATGGCAGGTGTATATTAGATATAGGCATGTCAGCTATCCGTTTAGGCATCCATATTAGACAGTGTCTATTAGATATAGGACATTGCCTATATTAGATATAGGCAATAAAGCATATAGCCATCATATTAGATCCTTGCATTAGATATAGGCACATATCAGCAGATGTATAGGGATATGGCATGTCCTATATTAGATATAGGCATGTGGTTTAGATATGGCATGTATGTTAGATATGCATGTATATTAGATAGGCATGTATATTAGATATCTGGCCCATGTAGCCCGTTCAGATATAGGCATGTTATTAGATATAGGCATTGAAAAGATATAAAAATGTATATTAGATATAGGCATGTATATTAGATATGGCATGTATATTAGATATAGGCATTGTATTCTATTAGATATCAGGTGTTATTGCCCCAGATATAGGCATGTAGATCAGATATAGCATGTATCCCAGATATAGGCATGTATATTACATATAGGCATGTATATCAGATATAGGCATGTATATTAGATATAGGCATGTATTAGATATAGCCATGTATATTAGATATGTATATGAGATATAGGCATGTATATTAGATTAGGCATGTATATTAGATATAGGCATGTATATTAGATTGTTTTCAGTCATTGATACAAGGCATCTATAGTAAATATGTATTTAGATAAGGCATGTATATTAGATATGGCATTATATTTTTAGACTATGTGCAGATGTTGAATTAGTCTGATAAAGTTAACTTAGGCATGTATCATTAGATATGTTTATGTTATTAGATATAGGCATGTAAATAGATATAGGCTTAAAAGAAGATATTTGATATAACTTTATATTATCTTAGATAAGGCAGTGATTAGAAAAGGCATGTATATTAGATATATATGTATATTAGATATAGCCATGTATATAGATATGCATGTAGATAGATATAGCCATGTATATATAGATAGGCATTTAGATCAGATATAGGCATGTCTATTAGATATAGGCATGTATATTAGATATAGGAATGTAGATAGATATAGCCATGTATTTAGAATAGGCATGTCATGGTTAAATCTGTCATTCTGCCCCTAACAGGCAGTTAACCCATGATCCTAGGCCATCATTTAAAATAAGAATTTGTTCTTAATTGATTGCCATGTATAAATAAAGCTCCCATTAAAGATAAAAATAATATTAGATATAGGCATGCCATATTAGATATAGCCATGTATATTAGAAATAGGTATGCATTTTTATTTTATTCAAATTTAGATTAGCCATTTATTTAACCATATATCATTTTCTAGAACAAGCATGTTTAGCACAGTTAGACCTAGGCATGTATATTAGACCCATAGAAAAAAATGTATATTAGTGAAATAATCTGTATATCAGATATAGTAAAAATGTATATTAGTATAGCACAAAGTATATTAATATAACAGTATATTAAAAGTTTGTATATATTAGATATAGGCATGTACATTAGATATAGGCATGTATAGATAATATGTATATTAGATTACCATGTATAGTGATAAATGTATATTAGATATAGTCATGTATATTAGATATAGGCATGTAGATTAGAAAATGTAAATAAATAAAAACATGTATGGGGATAGGTAGGTAAATAGATATAGGCATGTATATTAGATATAGATATAGCATGTATATTAGATATAGGCATGTATATTAGATAAAAGTCATGTATACTTAGATATAGGCATGTATATTAGTACAGGCATGTAGAGATACTGGAACGCATGTAGATCAGATGAGGTGTATATTAGATATAGGCATGTAGATGAGATATAGGCATGTATATTAGATATAGGCATGTATATTAGCCATATGACCATGATATATTAGATATAGGCATGTATATTAGATATAGGCATGTATATTAGATATAGGCATGTAGATCAGATATAGGCATATATATTAGATAGGCATGTATATTAGATATAGATGTACCATTGGCTTGTATATTGCTGATATAGGCATGTATATTAGATATGTATATTAGATATAGGCATGTATATTAGATATAGGCATGTATTTAGATACTATATTAGATATAGGCATGTATTCTCCAGATCTGTATATTAGATATAGGCATGTATGTTTAGATATAGGATTGTATATTAGATATAGGCATGTATATTAGATATAGGCATGTATATTAGATATAGGCATGTATATTAGATATAGGCATGTATTAGATGTTTATATTAGATATATTGCATGTATACAGATAAGGCATGGTACCTTCAGATATAGGAAATGCTATATTAGATATAGGCATGTCTACAATTTTTTTTTGAGGTCTTGGGAAAATCAAAGAAATCTGCCATCATGTCATTAGAAAGAGGCATGTATATTAGATATGTATATTAGATATAGGCATGTATATTAGATATGTATATTAGATATAGGCATGTATATTAGATGTTAATATAGCCATGTATATTAGATATAGGCATGTATATCAGATATAGCCATGTAGATCAGATTTCATGTAGGCAGATATAGGCATGTAGATTAGATATAGCATGTTTATTAGATATAGGCAACTTAGATATGTATATTAGACCCACTGGAATGTATATTAGATATAGGCATGTATATTAGATATAGGAACAAATATTAGAAATGTATATTAGATATAGGCATGTCATGCACATATAGAAATGTATATTAGATATAGGCTTAATATATATTAGATATAGGCATGTAGATTAGATATAGGCATGTATATTGAAGATATAACATATTAGGCATGTATATTAGATATAGGCATGTATATTAGATATAGGCATGTATATTAGATATAGGCATGTATATTAGATATAGGCATGTATATTAGATATAGGCATGTATATTAGATATAGCCATGTATATTAGATATAGGCATGTATATTAGATATAGGCATGTATATTATGTATATAGGCATGTATATTAGATATAGGCATGTATATTAGATGTATATTAGATATAGGCATGTATATTAGATATAGGCATGTAGATAGATATAGGCATGTATATTAGATATAGGCATGTATATTAGATATAGGCATGTATATTAGATATAGGCATGTATATCAGATATAGGCATGTATATTAGATATAGGCATGTATATCAGATATGCATGTATATTAGATATAGGCATGTATATTAGATATAGGCATGTATATTAGATATAGGCATGTATATTAGATTGTATATTAGATATAGGCATGTACATTAGATATAGGCATGTATATTAGATCATGCATATTAGATATAGGCATGTATGTTAGATATGTATATTAGATATAGTCATGTATATTAGATATAGGCATGTATATTAGATATAGTCATGTATATTAGATATAGGCATGTATATTAGATATAGGCATGTATATTAGATATGTATATTAGATATAGGCATGTATATTAGATATAGGCATGTATATTAGATATGTATATTAGATATAGGCATGTATATTAGATATAGGCATGTATATTAGATATAGGCATGTATATTAGATATAGGCATGTATATTAGATATAGGCATGTATATTAGATATAGGCATGTATATTAGATATAGGCATGTATATTAGATATGTATATTAGATATAGGCATGTATATTAGATATAGGAATGTATATTAGATATAGGCATGTATATTAGATATAGGAATGTATATTAGATATAGGCATGTATATTAGATATAGGCATGTATATTAGATATGTATATTAGATATAGGCATGTATATTAGATATAGGCATGTATATTAGATATAGGCATGTATATTAGATATAGTCATGTATATTAGAAATGTATATTAGATATAGGCATGTATATTAGATATAGGCATGTATATTAGATATAGGCATGTATATTAGATATAGGCATGTATATTAGATATGTGTATTAGATATAGGCATGTATATTAGATATAGGCATGTATATTAGATATAGGCATGTATATTAGATATAGGCATGTATATCAGATATAGTCATGTATATTAGATATAGGCATGTATATTAGATATGTGTATTAGATATAGGCATGTATATTAGATATAGGCATGTATATTAGATATAGGCATGTATATTAGATATAGGCATGTATATTAGATATGTATATTAGATATAGGCATGTATATTAGATTGTATATTAGATATAGGCATGTATATCAGATATAGGCATGTAGATCAGATATAGGCATATATATTAGATATAGGCATGTATATTAGATATAGGCATGTATATTAGATTGTATATTAGATATAGGCATGTATATTAGATATGTATATTAGATATAGGCATGTATATTAGATATAGGCATGTATATTAGATATAGGCATGTATATTAGATATAGGCATGTATATTAGATATGTATATTAGATATAGGCATGTATATTAGATTGTATATTAGATATAGGCATGTATATCAGATATAGGCATGTATATTAGATATAGGCATGTATATTAGATATAGGCATGTATATTAGATATAGGCATGTATATTAGATATAGGCATGTATATTAGATATAGGCATGTATATTAGATATAGGCATGTATATTAGATTGTATATTAGATATAGGCATGTAGATCAGATATAGGCATGTATATTAGATATAGTCATGCATATTAGATATAGGCATGTATATTAGATATAGGAATGTATATTAGATATAGTCATGTACATTAGATATAGGCATGTATATTAGATATAGTCATGCATATTAGATATAGGAATGTATATTAGATATAGGCATGTATATTAGATATGTATATTAGATATAGGCATGTATATTAGATATAGGCATGTATATTAGATATGTATATTAGATATAGGCATGTATATTAGATATAGGCATGTATATTAGATATGTATATTAGATATAGGCATGTATATTAGATATAGGCATGTATATTAGATATAGGCATGTATTAGGATATAGGCATGTAAATATTAGATATGTATATTAGATATAGGCATGTATATTAGATATAGGAATGTATATTAGATATAGGCATGTATATTAGATATAGGAATGTATATTAGATATAGGCATGTATATTAGATATAGGCATGTATATTAGATATGTATATTAGATATAGGCATGTATATTAGATATAGGCATGTATATTAGATATAGGCATGTATATTAGATATAGTCATGTATATTAGAAATGTATATTAGATATAGGCATGTATATTAGATATAGGCATGTATATTAGATATAGGCATGTATATTAGATATAGGCATGTATATTAGATATGTGTATTAGATATAGGCATGTATATTAGATATAGGCATGTATATTAGATATAGGCATGTATATTAGATATAGGCATGTATATCAGATATAGTCATGTATATTAGATATAGGCATGTATATTAGATATAGGCATGTATATTAGATATAGGCATGTATATTAGATATAGGCATGTATATTAGATATAGGCATGTATATTAGATATAGTCATGCATATTAGATATAGTCATGCATATTAGATATAGGCATGCATATTAGATATAGGCATGTATATCAGATATAGGCATGTATATTAGATATAGGCATGTATATTAGATATAGGCATGTATATTAGATATAGGCATGTATATTAGGCGTGTATATTAGATATAGGCATAGAACCCGATTGAACATCTTTCGAGACACCTGAACATGGAGAAGCTGTGCAGAGGCTGACCAGCGTCTAACCTGACAGAATTTGACAGGATCTGCAGAGAAGAATGAGACAAACTCCCAAAGGCCAAGCTTAGCAGGATCATACTACAGAAGAATTGAGGCTGTAGCATCGCTGCCAGATGTGCTTCAACAAAGTACTGAGTAAAGGGGTCTGAATACTTATGTAAAGGTAATATTTACATTAGCAAAAATATCTAAAAACAGTTTTTGCTTTGTCATTATGGGGGTAGTGTGTAGATTGATGGAGGGAAAAAAGTATTATTCCATTTTAGAATAAGGCTGTAACGTAACAAAATGTGGGAAAACGTCAAGGGGTCTGAAAACTTTCCGAATGCCCTGTATGTATATTATATAAAGATTTGTTACCAGGTCTGTCTCTGGTGAGGATGGGTCCTGTCCCAGAGAGATCTTCTCTTCCTGAATAAACATCCTGTCCATCATTACCATCTCAGCTGACGGGAACCCAAGGCGCTGTGAAACCAAACAGCAACACAGCCAGCTAATCAATCAACCATAACACAAAAGTTAGAGAGACAATCCTAGTATAGCAGGAGACAGAACAGGTAAATCACCTGGAGAAGGAACCCTAGTGAGGGAGGGCTGTATAGCAGGAGACAGAACAGGTAAATCACCTGGAGAAGGAACCCTAGTGAGGGAGGGCTGTAGCAGGAGACAGAACAGGTAAATCACCTGGAGAAGGAACCCTAGTGAGGGAGGGCTGTAGCAGGAGACAGAACAGGTAAATCACCTGGAGAAGGAACCCTAGTGAGGGAGGGCTGTATAGCAGGAGACAGAACAGGTAAATCACCTGGAGAAGGAACCCTAGTGAGGGAGGGCTGTATAGCAGGAGACAGAACAGGTAAATCACCTGGAGAAGGAACCCTAGTGAGGGAGGGCTGTAGCAGGAGACAGAACAGGTAAATCACCTGGAGAAGGAACCCTAGTGAGGGAGGGCTGTACCAGGAGACAGAACAGGTAAATCACCTGGAGAAGGAACCCTAGTGAGGGAGGGCTGTAGCAGGAGACAGAACAGGTAAATCACTTGGAGAAGGAACCCTAGTGAGGGAGGGCTGTATAGCAGGAGACAGAACAGGTAAATCACCTGGAGAAGGAACCCTAGTGAGGGAGGGCTGTAGCAGGAGACAGAACAGGTAAATCACCTGGAGAAGGAACCCTAGTGAGGGAGGGCTGTATAGCAGGAGACAGAACAGGTAAATCACCTGAGAAGGAACCCTAGTGAGGAGGGCTGTACCAGGAGACAGAACAGGTAAATCACCTGGAGAAGGAACCCTAGTGAGGAGGGGCTGTAGCAGGAGACAGAACAGGTAAATCACTTGGAGAAGGAACCTAGTGAGGGAGGGCTGTATAGCAGGAGACAGAACAGGTAAATCACCTGGAGAAGGAACCCTAGTGAGGAGGGCTGTATAGCAGGAGACAGAACAGGTAAATCACCTGGAGAAGGAACCCTAGTGAGGAGGGCTGCATAGCAGGAGACAGAACAGGTAAAATCACCTGAGAAGGAACCCTAGTGAGGGAGGGCTGTAGCAGGAGACAGAACAGGTAAATCACCTGGAGAAGGAACCCTAGTGAGGGAGGGCTGTAGCAGAAGACAGAACAGGTAAATCACCTGGAGAAGGAACCCTAGTGAGGGAGGGCTGGATACAGGAGACAGAACAGGTAAATCACCTGGAGAAGGAACCCTGAAGAGGAGTGAGGGAGGGCTGTAGCAGGGGAGACAGAACAGGTAAATCACCTGGAGAAGGAACCCTAGTGAGGAGGGCTGACAGGAGACAGAACAGGTAAATCACCTGGAGAAGGAACCCTAGTGAGGGAGGGCTGTAGCAGGAGACAGAACAGGTAAATCACCTGGAGAAGGAACCCTAGTGAGGGAGGGCTGTATAGCAGGAGACAGAACAGGTAAATCACCTGGAGAAGGAACCCTAGTGAGGGAGGGCTGTACCAGGAGACAGAACAGGTAAATCACCTGGAGAAGGAACCCTAGTGAGGGAGGGCTGTAGCAGGAGACAGAACAGGTAAATCACCTGGAGAAGGAACCCTAGTGAGGGAGGGCTGTATAGCAGGAGACAGAACAGGTAAATCACCTGGAGAAGGAACCCTAGTGAGGGAGGGCTGTAGCAGGAGACAGAACAGGTAAATCACCTGGAGAAGGAACCCTAGTGAGGGAGGGCTGTATAGCAGGAGACAGAACAGGTAAATCACCTGGAGAAGGAACCCTAGTGAGGGAGGGCTGTAGCAGGAGACAGAACAGGTAAATCACTGAGAAGGAACCCTAGTGAGGGAGGGCAGGAGACAGAACAGGTAAATCACCTGGAGAAGGAACCCTAGTGAGGGAGGGCTGTGGCAGGAGACAGAACAGGTAAATCACCTGGAGAAGGAACCCTAGTGAGGGAGGGCTGTACAGGTAAATCAGAACCAGGAGACAGAACAGGTAAATCACCTGGAGAAGGAACCCTAGTGAGGGAGGGCTGTAGCAGGAGACAGAACAGGTAAATCACCTGGAGAAGGAACCCTAGTGAGGGATAACAGGAGACAGAACAGGTAAATCACTGGAGAAGGAACCCTAGTGAGGGAGGGCTGTAGCAGGAGACAGAACAGGTAAATCACCTGGAGAAGGAACCCTAGTGAGGAGGGCTGTACCAGGAGACAGAACAGGTAAATCACCTGGAGAAGGAACCCTAGTGAGGAGGGCTGTAGCAGGAGACAGAACAGGTAAATCACTTGGAGAAGGAACCCTAGTGAGGAGGGCTGTATAGCAGGAGACAGAACAGGTAAATCACCTGGAGAAGGAACCCTAGTGAGGGAGGGCTGTACCAGGAGACAGAACAGGTAAATCACCTGGAGAAGGAACCCTAGTGAGGGAGGGCTGTAGCAGGAGACAGAACAGGTAAATCACTTGGAGAAGGAACCCTAGTGAGGGAGGGCTGTATAGCAGGAGACAGAACAGGTAAATCACCTGGAGAAGGAACCCTAGTGAGGGAGGGCTGTATAGCAGGAGACAGAACAGGTAAATCACCTGGAGAAGGAACCCTAGTGAGGGAGGGCTGTAGCAGGAGACAGAACAGGTAAATCACCTGGAGAAGGAACCCTAGTGAGGGAGGGCTGTACCAGGGGACAGAACAGGTAAATCACCTGGAGAAGGAACCCTAGTGAGGGAGGGCTGTAGCAGAAGACAGAACAGGTAAATCACCTGGAGAAGGAACCCTAGTGAGGGAGGGCTGTATAGCAGGAGACAGAACAGGTAAATCACCTGAGAAGGAACCTCAGTGAGGGAGGGCTGTACCAGGAGACAGAACAGGTAAAATCACCTGGAGAAGGAAACCCTAGTGAGGGAGGGCTGTAGCAGGAGACAGAACAGGTAAATCACCTGGAGAAGGAACCCTAGTGAGGGAGGGCTGTAGCAGGAGACAGAACAGGTAAATCACCTGGAGAAGGAACCCTAGTGAGGGAGGGCTGTATAGCAGGAGACAGAACAGGTAAATCACCTGGAGAAGGAACCCTAGTGAGGGAGGGCTGTATAGCAGGAGACAGAACAGGTAAATCACCTGGAGAAGGAACCCTAGTGAGGAGGGCTGTAGCAGGAGACAGAACAGGTAAATCACCTGGAGAAGGAACCCTAGTGATACAGTAAGGGGAGGGCTGTACCCTAGTGAGGAGGGCTGTATAGCAGGGAGACAGAACAGGTAAATCACCTGGAGAAGGAACCCTAGTGAGGAGGGCTGTAGCAGAAGACAGAACAGGTAAATCACCTGGAGAAGGAACCCTAGTGAGGGAGGGCTGTATAGCAGGAGACAGAACAGGTAAATCACCTGGAGAAGGAACCCTAGTGAGGGAGGGGCTCCAGGAGACAGAACAGGTAAATCACCTGGAGAAGGAACCCTAGTGAGGGAGGGCTGTAACAGGGGGACAGAACAGGTAAATCACCTGGGAGAAGGAACCCTAGTGAGGGAGGGCTGTAGCAGGGGACAGAACAGGTAAATCACCTGGAGAAGGAACCTAGTGAGGGAGGGCAGGAGACAGAACAGGTAATCACCTGAGAAGGAACCCTAGTGAGGGGAGGGCTGTACCAGGGGACAGAACAGGTAAATCACCTGGAGAAGGAACCCTAGTGAGGGAGGGCTGTATAGCAGGAGACAGAACAGGTAAATCACCTGGAGAAGGAACCTAGTGAGGGAGGGCTGTAGCAGGAGACAGAACAGGTAAATCACTTGGAGAAGGAACCCTAGTGAGGGAGGGCTGCATAGCAGGAGACAGAACAGGTAAATCACCTGGAGAAGGAAACCCTAGTGAGGGGAGGGCTGTACCAGGGGGACAGAACAGGTAAATCACCTGGAGAAGGAACCCTAGTGAGGGGAGGGCTTGAGAAGGAACCCTAGTGAGGGAGGGCTGTACCAGGAGACAGAACAGGTAAATCACCTGGAGAAGGAACCCTAGTGAGGGAGGGCTGTATAGCAGGAGACAGAACAGGTAAATCACTCTGGAGAAGGAACTCCTAGTGAGGGAGGGCTGTATAGCAGGAGACAGAACAGGTAAATCACCTGGAGAAGGAACCCTAGTGAGGGAGGGCTGTACCAGGGGACAGAACAGGTAAATCACCTGGAGAAGGAACCCTAGTGAGGGAGGGCTGTATAGCAGGAGACAGAACAGGTAAATCACCTGGAGAAGGAACCCTAGGGGTGAGGGAGGGCTGTATAGTGGTGGGAGACAGAACAGGTAAAACTACCCTGAGAAGGAACCCTAGTGAGGGAGGGGCCAGCAGGAGACAGAGTTCAGTAAATCACCTGAGAAGGAACCCTAGTGAGGAGGGCTGTTCAGGAGACAGAACAGGTAAATCTACCTGGAGAAGGAACCCTAGTGAGGGAGGGCTGTAGCAGGGGACAGAATAGGTGTAATCACCTGGAGAAGGAACCCTAGTGAGGGAGGGCTGTACCAGGAGACAGAACAGGTAAATCACCTGGAGAAGGAACCCTAGTGAGGAGGGCTGTATAGCAGGAGACAGAACAGGTAAATCACCTGGAGAAGGAACCCTAGTGAGGGAGGGCTGTAGCAGGAGGCAGAACAGGTAAATCACTCTGAGAAGGAACCCTAGTGAGGGAGGTGGCTGTAGCAGGAGGCAGAACAGGTAAATCACCTGGAGAAGGAACCCTAGTGAGGGAGGCTGTATAAAGAGGAGACAGAACAGGTAAATCACCTGGAGAAGGAACCCTAGTGAGGGAGGGCTGTAGCAGGAGACAGAACAGGTAAATCACCTGGAGAAGGAACCCTAGTGAGGGAGGGCTGTATAGCAGGAGACAGAACAGGTAAATCACCTGGAGAAGGAACCCTAGTGAGGGAGGGCTGTACCAGGGGACAGAACAGGTAAATCACCTGGAGAAGGAACCCTAGTGAGGGAGGGCTGTATAGCAGGAGACAGAACAGGTAAATCACCTGGAGAAGGAACCCTAGTGAGGGAGGGCTGTAGCAGGAGACAGAACAGGTAAATCACCTGGAGAAGGAACCCTAGTGAGGGAGGGCTGTAGCAGGAGACAGAACAGGTAAATCACCTGGAGAAGGAACCCTAGTGAGGGAGGGCTGTATAGCAGGAGACAGAACAGGTAAATCACCTGGAGAAGGAACCCTAGTGAGGGAGGGCTGTATAGCAGGAGACAGAACAGGTAAATCACCTGGAGAAGGAACCCTAGTGAGGGAGGGCTGTACCAGGGGACAGAACAGGTAAATCACCTGGAGAAGGAACCCTAGTGAGGGAGGGCTGTAGCAGGAGACAGAACAGGTAAATCACCTGGAGAAGGAACCCTAGTGAGGGAGGGCTGTATAGCAGGAGACAGAACAGGTAAATCACCTGGAGAAGGAACCCTAGTGAGGGAGGGCTG